>NW_015630341.1:291590-302184 GCF_001515625.1 Sinocyclocheilus rhinocerous | reverse complement strand
TGAATCAGGAGAGAAATCTGCACAGATCAAGCAGCGTTTAAACAGCTCTAAACAAATATGTGGCTGGATTTTGATGTGAGAGACAACAGGAGATGGACTTTTTCACTGGAGGAAGCATTGTTATGGACTTGTATTTTAGTTAAAAATGTCTTAATGCTGGATTTCTTTCAGCTTTTGTCTTCTCCAGATGGTAACTGATGGACTGGAGTGCTGTGGATTACTTGTGGATTATTGTGATGTTTTTATCAGCTGTTTGGACTCTCATTCTGACGGCACCCATTCACTGCAGAGCATCCATTGAAATTGCTGTCTTACAAGCTTGGTTTCAGTTAAGATAAATAAATATGATTTATAGTACAGGGCACTATAATAAAAATGAGTGCTTTTTCCTTTTGAATCAGTATCCTCATTTGTAAGTCGCTTTGGATAAAAGCGTCTGCTAAATGTAAATGTATTTTCAGCATGCGTCATGCAGCAAACACACGTCAAATGCAGCGAGGCCCACCAGCATCAGATCAAACGCTCGATTCTGCCTTCAAACATTTAGATAAAACCAAAATCACTTCCACATGTGTGCGTTCTGTCGCCATGGTAACAAGGCGTTCACAGGGGGCGCAGGGTTGCCAGGTAACGGCTGTGTGTGTGTGTGTGTGAGTATGTGTGTGTGAGTATGTGTGTGTGTGTGTGAGTATGTGTGAATATGTGTGTGTGTGTGTGTGTGTGTGTATGTGTGGGTATGTGTGAGTATGTGTGTGTGTGTGTGTGTGTGTGTGAAGGTCAGGACGGTATTTGGGTCTGTGAGGAAAGTCAGTCTGCTAAAAACACAAGGTTATGGAGAGCTGGAATGAAAGTGTGTTTGTTTTCCAGTATCACTTCAGTTTTCCGTTCACTGGTGGTTTCTGTTTATCATGTGAAACTGTATTTGAGAAGCTGAAACTATTTCTGGTTTTACCCTGACATTCATTGAAAAAACATGAGTGTTTGAAGGAATAGTTCAGCAGATAGTATTGTTTTCGAAGCCATGAAAAAATAATAACACGTGCTGTTGAGCTTTAAAAATGACAAAAACGCCATTAAAGTATCAAAAAAATTGTCCATACATACAGTATATATATATATGTGCATCATTCAAAAGTTTGGAATAATTATGTTTTGTCATTTTTTTCTTTTTTTAATGTTTTTGAATGAAGTCTCTTCTGCTCACCAGGGCTGCATTTATTTGATCAAAAATACAGTAAAAACAGTGAAATATTATTACAATTTCTAACGAAAGTTCAAAAGAACAGAATTTATTTGAAATGGAAATCTTTTGTTACATTATAAATGTCTTTACTGTCGCTTTTCATCAATTGAATGTGTCCTTGATGAATAAAAGTATTAATTTCTTTAAAAAGAAACACTACTTTTGATTGGTAGGTAGACTATTTATTGAAATCATCCAAAACATCACACACTAAATCTAGTGCAACATGCGTTTTGTGTGACCTTTAGAACGCCTCGTCCTGAATGTTGCAAAACATTTTCACTTTTTTCTACACGGATAACACAAAGCCATTTCTCTGTCACTCATGAAGATTAGATCTCATCACAAATGTCACTCGTTCACCTCCGGCGAAACTCTTATGAAACGAGCGCTACTCGCCAAACTGCATTTTTGGGCTGGAAACACACAGAGGCAGATAATGAAGTCATTAAGAAGCGTTCCTGAGAACATTTCGTCATCGTTTTTCTCTGGTCAATGTGAACAGGTTCAGATGTCTGTGGCTGACAGACTCATGGGAGAAATCAATGCGATTCAGATCAGGTCACCGTAAAAAACCCTCATTCATTCATTTTGTGCTTCCTTTATGGATATATTACAACATCCTGTTTCAGGCCTTTGGAAGAGACGAGAATAGATACGGAGAGCTACAGAATGTTCCAGTCCTTTACAGATAGCATTGAGAGCGGGAAACGTTCCTCGTGTGTCGTTCGCTGAGGGAGCTGATAGAAATGTTTTTATCATCTGTCATGATTCAATGATCCCAGAGGAGACGATAAACTCTCTAATATCTCAGTTGTTTCTAGTAGACAGGAACAATCCTGCTTCTCAGATGTTTTTCTCTTGTAATATTGTATCGTCTCACCAGTGTTTCAAACTGGGCCCACAGTTACTATGATACTAAAGCCTGAGATCTCAATATGAGTCGTGTCTCATCAAGTGTTTGAGTTCATACTGAGATCGCTATGGAAAATTGTTTCCTCCACAGGATAATAAAAAAAAGGTAATTCCGACTTTTTATCTCACCATTTTGACTTGACTTAACTCACGACTCTGAGAAAAATCAGAATTTTTGCCCTTTTTTTTGTGGCAAAAATCAGAATTGCAAGATGTAAACGCAGAATTCAGGGGAAAAATCAGAGTTGCAAGATAAATGAAGAATTGCGAGATATAAATGCAGAATTGTGAGATATCGAGAAAATTGCGAGAAATAAACTCAGTATTGCGAGATATATACTCAAAATTTAGAGAGAAAAAAAACAATTGCGAGATATAAACTCAGTATTGCGAGATATAGACAGAATTGCGAGATGTAAACTCAGAATTTAGGGGGGAAAAAACAATTGCGAGATAATATAAATGTAGAATTGCAAAATCTAAACTCAGAATTGTGAGATATAAACTCAAAATTTAGAAAAAATAAACTCAGAATTGCAAGATATAGACAATTGCGAAATATAAACTCAGAATTGCGAGATGTAAACTCAGAATTGCGAGATATAAACTCAGAATTGCGAGATGTAAACTCAGAATTGCGAGATATAAACTCAGAATTGCGAGATGTAAACTCAGAATTGCGAGATATAAACTCAGAATTGCGAGATGTAAACTCAGAATTGCGAGATATAAACTCAGAATTGCGAGATGTAAACTCAGAATTGCGAGATATAGACAATTGTGAAATATAAACTCAGAATTGCAAAATATAAACTCAGAATTGTGAGATATAAACTCAAAATTTAGAAAAAATAAACTCAGAATTGCAAGATATAGACAATTGCGAAATAAAAACTCAGAATTGCGAGTTATAGACAATTGCGAAATATAAACTCAGAATTGCGAGATATAGACAGAATTGTGAGATATAAACTCAAAATTTAGAAAAAATAAACTCAGAATTGCAAGATATAGACAATTACGAAATAAAAACTCAGAATTGCGAGATATAGACAATTGCGGAATATAAACTCAGAATTGCGAGATATAGACAATTGCGAAATATAAACTCAGAATTGCAAAATATAAACTCAGAATTGCGAGATATAGACAATTGTGAAATATAAACTCAGAATGGCGAAACAAATATAAACTCAGAATTGCAAGATATAGACAATTGTGAAATATAAACTCAGAATTGCGAAATATAAACTCAGAATTGCGAAATATAAACTCAGAATTGCGAGATATAGACAATTGTGAGATATAAACTCAGAATTGCGAAATAAATATAAACTCAGAATTGCGAGATATAGACAATTGTGAAATATAAACTCAGAATGGCGAAACAAATATAAACTCAGAATTGCAAGATATAGACAATTGTGAAATATAAACTCAGAATTGCGAAATATAAACTCAGAATTGCGAGATATAGACAATTGCGAAATATAAACTCAGAATTGCGAGATATAGACAAGTGCGAAATATAAACGTAGAATTGCTAAATCTAAACTCAGAATTGCGAGATATAGACAATTGTGAAATATAAACTCAGAATTGCTAAATATAAACTCAGAATTGCGAGATATAGACAATTGCTAAATATAAACTCAGAATTGCGAGATATAGACAATTGCGAAATATAAACTCAGAATTGCGAGATATAGACAATTGCAAAATGTAAACTCAGAATTGCAAAATCTAAACTCAGTATTGCGAGATATAAGACAGAATTGCGAAATATAAACTCGGAATTGCAAAATATAAACTCAGAATTGCGAGATATAGACAATTGCAAAATATAAACTCAGAATTGCGAGATATAGACAATTGCAAAATATAAACTCAGAATTGCAGTATTGCGAGATATAAGACAGAATTGCGAAATATAAACTCAGAATTGTGAGATATAGACAATTGCGAAATATAAACTCAGAATTGCAAAATCGAAACTCAGAATTGCGAGATATAGACAATTGCAAAATAAAAACTCAGAATTGCAGTATTGCGAGAAATAAGACAGAATTGCGAAATATAAACTCAGAATTGCGAAACAAATTTAGAATTGTGATATATAGACAGAATTGCGAAATATAAACTAAGAATTGCGAGATATAAGACAGAATTGTGAGATATAAACTCAAAATTTAGAAAAAAACTGAATTGTGAAATATAAACTCAGAATTGCAAAATATAAACTCAGAATTGCGAGATATAGACAATAAACTCAGAATTGCGAAATATAAACTCAGAATTGTGAAATATAAACTCAGAATTGTGAGATATAGACAGAACTGCGAAATCTAAACAGAATTGCGAGATATAAACTCAGAATTGCGAAACAAATTTAGAATTGCGAGATGTAAACTCAGAATTGCGAAATATAAACTCAGAATTGCGAGATATAGACAATTACAAAATGTAAACTCAGTATTGCAAGATATAAACAGAATTGCGAGATATAAATTCAGAATTGCGAAACAAATTTAGAATTGTGATATATAGACAGAATTGCGAAATATAAACTAAGAATTGCAAAATATAAACTCAGAATTGCGAGATATAGACAGAATTGTGAGATATAAACTCAAAATTTAGAAAAAAAACAGAATTGTGAAATATAAACAAAAAATTGCGAGATATAGACAGAATTGTGAAATATTAACTCATAACTGCAAAATATAAACTCAGAATTGTGAAATATAAACTCAGAATTGTGAGATATAGACAGAACTGCGAAATCTAAACAGAATTGCGAGATATAAACTCAGAATTGCGAAACAAATTTAGAATTGCGAGATGTAAACTCAGAATTGCGAAATATAAACTCAGAATTGCGAGATATAGACAATTACAAAATGTAAACTCAGTATTGCAAGATATAAACAGAATTGTGAAATATAAACTCAGAATTGCAAAATCTAAACTCAGTATTGCAAGATATAAACAGAATTGCGAGATATAAACTCAGAATTGCGAAACAAATTTAGAATTATGATATATAGACAGAATTGCGAAATATAAACTAAGAATTGCAAAATATAAACTCAGAATTGCGAGATATAAGACAGAATTGTGAGATATAAACTCAAAATTTAGAAAAAAAACAGAATTGTGAAATATAAACTAAAAATTGCGAGATATAGACAGAATTGTGAAATATTAACTCATAACTGCGAAATATAAACTCAGAATTGTGAGATATAAACTCAGTATTGTGAGATATAAACTCAGAATTGCGAGATATAAACTCAGAATTGCGAGATATAGACAGAATTGTGAGATATAAACTCAGAATTGTGAGATATAAATTCAGAATTGCGAAACAAATTTAGAATTGTGATATAGACAGAATTGCGAAATATAAACTCAGAATTGTGAGATATAAACTTGATTGCAAGTCACAAACTCAGAATTGCAATATAAACTTAGAATTGCGAGATATAAACTCAGAATTGCGAGATATAAACTCAGAATTGTGAGATATAAACTCAGAATTGCGAGATATAGACAGAATTGTGAGATATAAACTCAGAATTGCGAAACAAATTTAGAATTGTGATATAGACAGAATTGCGAAATATAAACAGAATTACAAAAAATAAAATTTGTGAGGAAAAAAGGTCTGAAATGTGGGACAAAGTCGCAATTAATTTTTAATTTTTTTTATTCCGTGTAGAAATGGGTTTCTATTCTGTGACTTTTGAATACAGAGATTGGTATCTTGGCAAATCTGAGCACAGTTTGAGACGCCGTTGAGATCGTTTCTGAAACTCTAGAGGAGATGCATGTGAGATTTTTGTGAGATTCATTCAATAAAAGTCTCCATTTACTCTCTATTTTATCACTAATGTTTTGGAGAAACAATTGAGATATTAAAATGATCTCATTTGTGATTTTTCAGTTTGTATCTATGTGATTTTTTTTTTTAAACTTGGAAGTTTGATCGGTAAAAGCGAATCAAAATATCATTTTCAAGAACTTTCAAGAACATCTTTCCAATCTCACGTGTCTCCTGTAGAGATAATGAAAATAATTTTGAAAATAATTTTTCATCAAATGATCTGTGCCGCTCTCCATGTTGATTTAATAGCTCTAAATTCTTACTAGTTGATTACCGACTCATTTGTGTCTGCTTTTATTTGTTTACATCTAAGACAGCAAAAAACATAAATTAAACATTTATCTAACTCCCATACAGTAAATCTCTTGAGCTATAAAAGCGCGACCCCTGAGCAATAAATAACAGGTCATATCAGTGATGATTTTGTTCAGATATGTCTGTGTGGAGCGGATCAGGCTTGTTCATAATGTTCATAAATCAGGACACACAGCGAGGTCAAAAGGGTGGACCACTTTTGGGAAACCGGAGTATCTGTTTCTAAATTTATCAGCGTGAACTTTGACCTTAATGTGTGTCAGTCCTCGCCGCTCGAGTTCCTGGGAACATACAAGTGCTTCTCATTCCTGCAGAACCGCTCTCGGGTCACAAGCGTGTTAGAGCCGGATTCCAGCGTTACAACACACTTCACACACACTCACTACACTCTTAAAAATAAATGTGCTGCAAAAGGTTCTTCACAGTGATGCCATAGAAGAACATTTTTGGTTCCACAAAGAACCATTCAGTCAAAGAACCATCTCTTTCTTACCTTTATATAATCTGAAGAACCTTCTTTAGCCACAAAGAACCTTTTGTGAAACAGAAAGGTTCTTCAGATGTTAAAGGTTCTTTATGGAACCATTTAGTCAAAAAGGTTCTTCTATGGCATCGTGAAGCACCTCTATTTTTAAGAGTGTGGCTTTGTTGACTAGTGCACTATCAGTGTGCAACACACACACAAATCACAGGAGAATTATGGCATCTTTCACTTCTTTTTTTTTTTTTTTTTTACTGTATCCGCAAAAAATTATTTGCATCACATCTAGGACAGTGTTATTTTAGTATCATTGAGATACTATTACAGTTTTTAATTAGTAATTTTAGAAATTTTGTTGTTTTGTATTTTTTTTAATCATATCTGTGTAGTTTTTATTCATTTTCATTTCAGTTTTAGTTATTTTAGTACATCAAGTTAAACTTAATGAAAATAAGAAGTGTTGCCATGGCAAATAGTTTAAATAAAATAAGTTATATATATTAGTGCTGTCAAACAATTAATCGCGATTAATCGAATCCAAAATAAAAGTTTTTGTTTGCATAATATATGTGTGTGTTCTGTGTATATTTATTATGTATATATAAATACACACACATACCGTATATATATTTTGAAAATATTTACATGTTTATATTCATATAATTTATATTTAAAAAAAATACATTTAATATATAAACATAACATATTCTTCTGAAATATATATATGCATGTGTGTGTATTTATATATACATAATAAATATACACAACACAAATACATATATTATGTAAACAACATTTTTTATTTTGGATGCGATTAATCGTTTGACAGCACTAAGATATAATAAAATATTTACAAAAATGTGAGGGGTGTACTCACTTCTGTGAGATACTGTATATATGTAAAAAATTATATATATATATATATATATATCAGTTAACGTTCAAGTAACGAAAAGGTTTTAGTTTTAGTTAACCATAACAAAACAGATCTGGGACGTATTTATCACATTCTGTGGTGGAAATAATATTTTAAACCTTTGCTGGTTTTTCATAGCTAGAATTGAATGTCTACTAAATTAAATTAAATCATATTTTCAGTCTTTGAGCATAATTTGACAACTTTTGATTAGTAATTATGCACAATAAAAATATTTAGGTGATATTTACACTCACTGACTCTGCCGTCTCCGACGTGGCTGATGTTTAATAAAACTAGTAAAGTGGCAAAATTATTTGATATGAGGAAAATTAATTTTAATTTATGCATTTGGCAGATGCTTGCAAAGCAACTCGCGGTGCATTCAAAGTATACATCTTATGGATTCCCTAAGAATTGAACCCATGACCCTAATTTTACCATGTTTTACCATTTGAACTCCAGGAATTTATAAATATGTATGTTTAGGATGGATTTTTTTATATATATTTGAAGATTTAAAGTCTGGGTTTCAGACATTTGTAGTAAAAATAAATGAATGCATGAAGGTAAAAAGTTTCCAAGACCATTTTAATGTGACCTTCATATAACAAACTTGTGTGTGTGTGTGTGTGTGTGTGTGTGTTGTATGTGTGTGTGTGTGTGTGTGTTGTATGTGTCAAGAATGTGCCAGATAACACTGGCCATGAGCCATAAAGCATAGCATAATTTCTCTCATCTGTCATCTGGAGCATCGCCAAACATGCCAAGAGGACGAGAAAATCTGGGCGTAGTGAAGATGCCTTTGACAATCACACGAGCTGCTTTGGTTTTATCTCACGTCCTCTGAAAACACACCCATGTCACTTCAAGATCAATATCACCAGCCAAAGTACATCAAAAGGTCATATTTCTAAAAGTGAAAAAATAACCTCACATCAGATATTATAATTGTTTTGGATGCAAAAACCGGAATATGAGAAAGAAATGACCTAAACTTTTAAAAATTAAAGGTTTCAAAAGGTTTTTTTTTTTTTTTTTGCACAGCAATGCCATAAAATAACCATTTTTGGTTCCCTACAGAACCTCATGTTGTTCGGGTCATTTTGATCTCATATTGCTAAGCAGAAAAGTAAAAAATTTCAAACTTCAAGATCCTAGGTAAAGGATTTTCAGCACAAGGGTTAAAAGAACCACTTATTTCTTAGTCTGAAGAACATTTTAATAATCTAAAGAACCTTCTTCCACTATAAAGAACCTTTCGTTGTTCCATGGATGTTTAAGGTCCTTCATGGAACCATTGATGCCAATGAAGAACCTTTATTTTTAAGAGTGTACTGACATTAACACACGGATGACAGCGGCGGTAATGAAGGGGTTAACTGAAGAAAACACAGTGGCCTTTGAGTGAATGACGTGAGGTGTGGCCCTGAATTCACCTACAGCATGTGCTGCCAATCTGTGAAGGACACGAAGATTAGCGCTGACCCCTTTGACAAACAACATGAGACTTAGAACTCAGAACTCAGTCTTATATAAAGCAGATTTATTTGCTTATTTAATTTGTGAGGAAAAACTCGCAATTACCTTTTCATTCTTTATTGCTTGACGGAAACAAAAAAATGGAATAGCGAGGAAAAAAGTAAAAAATTGCAAACAATTCAGACTTTGTTTCTCACAATTCAGAGTAAAAAAAAACCTGAATTGCAAGATATGAACAGAATTGCTAGATGTAAATTCTGAGTTCACATCTCACAGTTCTGTTTTTGTTTCTGCCACGGAATAAAAAAGAAAAAAGCTAGCCTAATTGGGACTTTTTATCTTACAATTCTCTTGCAGAAACTTTTTTCTCAGAATTCTGAGTTTATATCTCGCAATTCTGAGTTTATATCACAATTCTGTTTATATCTCACAATTCTGAGTTTATATCACAATTCTGAGTTTATATCTCAATTCTGAGTTTATATCTCACAATTCTGAGTTTATATTGTAATTCTGAGTTTATATTACAATTCTGAGTTTATGTCTCACAATTCTGAGTTATATCTTGCAATTCTGTCTCGCAGTTGTAAGTTTATATTTCACAATTCTGCATTTATATCTTGCAATTTTTTAAGGAAAAATATTTTTAAGGAAACAGGCTTCCATATCTAAAATAGCTGCAAAAATAAATAAACTTTAAAATACTTAATACTTTCCGTAGTCCAAACGAGCCGTTCGTTGTAGTTCTTGAAAAGGGATTTAAAAAAAACTAAATATCTCCCTTTGGAGTGGACTTTGAGATTTGTAACTTTCTAGATCTTTTTTATGCCCAAACATACACACTACACACTGACTAAAATTAAAAAAGTGAAAAAGCATAATAGGACCCCTTTAATACTTTCCAGACTTCACAAAATTTAAGCTTTTTTTCTTATTAGAAATCTTTAATTGATCCTTTAGCGTCGTTTTATTAGTCATTTGCTGTTTTCTGATCAGAACAGACCTGAAACCCATTTCTCTCTCTCATGGCCTGGTTTCTCGTGATCAAGGAACATCATCATGTAATCTAGTTGCTGGTCAGTTGCTACAGCAGATCGGGTTGTTTGAGCAGCACATGGCTTTTCCATTATCCGCTCAGACCGAACTACTCCGTCAGGCCTTTCCTCTCATTTTCCTGTCTGGCACTCGGGACTGATGAACTGGGGATCCACAGAGACGGACGAGACTCTTCTGTTGGTCTGCAGCGTCTACATGAAGCTAATTTAGCCTCTGTCTAATATGCAGACATCCGTCTGTCCCGGGGGACGCCGGGAGAATTCCAGTAACCCAGTAGCGGGACCCACACACACACACACG
>NW_015630341.1:288896-290320 GCF_001515625.1 Sinocyclocheilus rhinocerous | reverse complement strand
CTGTATATATATATATATATATATATATGTGTTCACACACACAATATGAAACAAAACATATTGAAAACTTTAAAATATCTAAACTCAAAATGTTTCTGTAGACAGCTGTGTATACATAAACACTTTTATGATTTAGATGCCATCAAAATGTCCTTATTGTACATTTCAACATATATTCAAACATACAGAAATGCACATGTAACGTTACAAATATTTGTGAATACTAAAGTGTTCAGGCTGTGGGAGCAAATTAAAAGTCAGACCCGGCAATGATCTACTTATTTTCTGACCCATCAGTATAAAATCTGCTCCTTCCATGTCTCTAAAGCAGGAAACAAAATAGAAAAAAATATACTTTTTTTTCTGCTAAATACCTATTTATAGTGTCTGCTAAAGGGTTAAGAACTGGTTCTGTTGCTCCACTCGGAGCTGTTCCCTTAGGTAGAATGATTGCTCCATCTGTTATCCTCAATCAAAGAATCAATGAGCTCTTGTGAAGGAAATTCGTCTGATAAAGTGGCCGGGCATAGCAGCACAGTGTTTGTTTGTGTTCGGTTGTCTTTGTGCGTCTGTGTGAGCACCTGTTCACAATGACACACTTTCTGAACATTGCTGAGGCCAAACGCCTCTACAGAGAGTTGTGCTTTGGCCCCGTTCAGCAAACGGCCTGTCAAATCCAGCCATGTAACGGTTCAGATTAACTAGCTCTCCTTTCGTTTTTGTTGTCTTTGTAGATTCTGTGAAGTGAAACACTGCAGAATAAAACTGCTAGCAAGGCATCTTCTGTGCTTTCGGCCTGGACGTTCTCAGAGAGAAACAACAGAGGCTAGATGTTTCAAACATGTGTATTTTAGGTTTCTCGTTATTATGCTCCTATATCTCCCACAAGCCCCTGGTTGTGGCACAGGAATAGATTAAGGTAATAAAAACAACTCAGAAAGTAACGCAGTCATGCTGAAAGCGTCAGAATCCTTGTGCCTGTGTCTGTGATGACAAGTCTGTGTGTGTGTGTATATGCAAAGCCTCAATGGCTGCCTGGGTGAGACCTTGACTGAGAAGAGAGCAGACAGACAAACACACATCACGTCCAAGACTGGCACAAGA
Source organism: Sinocyclocheilus rhinocerous (assembly GCF_001515625.1). Classification (NCBI taxonomy): domain Eukaryota; kingdom Metazoa; phylum Chordata; class Actinopteri; order Cypriniformes; family Cyprinidae; genus Sinocyclocheilus; species Sinocyclocheilus rhinocerous. The sequence continues at coordinate 289,216 of NW_015630341.1, read as the reverse complement.
CTGCCAAAGGTTTAGCAAAACAGTGGCGGGACACACACACACACACACGCACACACACACACGCACACGCACACACACACACTCACAGACACACACACACACACACACACACACACACAGACACACAGTGGAGTGGTGGATCCATTAAAGGATTTATTTCCAGGCGAGGCCAGTCCTGCCGAGATGATTGCTCACATCTGTTCACACGCGACACACTGATTCACTTTGCTTTCCAAGTTGAGAGAGAGAGAGAGCGAGAGAAATATATATAGAGAGAGAGAGAGAGAGAGAGAAAGACAGAGAGAGATTATCTTTTATGA
>NW_015630341.1:287426-288857 GCF_001515625.1 Sinocyclocheilus rhinocerous | reverse complement strand
ACACACACACACACACACACACACAATTTATTTATATTTATTTAGTTATTATTTAATTTAACTAATTTGAACATCCCTAAAGCGAAATACATTTCATACTTACTTATTTAATACTTTTAATATTATTAAAATAATATAAAAAATGTCATTAAATGAAAGCAAAAAATACATTTATTTCATACTTTCATACTTATTATTTTAATGTTATTAAATGAAAAAAATATTACAATTAATATTTTAAAATATAATTAAAATAATTTAAAAATGTGTGTGTATATATATATATATATATATAACTTATTTTTTACTTGAATTAATTTAATATATATATATATCATTTATATAATAGATATATAATGCAACAATGCCATTTTCTTAAAAAAATAGATAAATAAAAGTTAAAAAAATAACATATGTAATTACATTTATATTTACCAATCTTACAGCAGTTCGTAACTGTTTCAAATTAAATTTCAGTTCGTATGAACTTGAACTCGAAACATACATTTTTATCTGTTTACGCACCTTTGCCGATTATGTTTAGGTCATGAAGATGGGGACATGCTGAGCCTACACTGCAAAAAAATTATTTTCTTACTCAGTATTTTTGTCTTGTTTCCTGTACAAATATCTAAACATTCCTAAATCAACATATTTACCTTATTATTATTATTTTAATATTATTGTGCACACACACACACACACACACAATTTATTTATATTTATTTAGTTATTATTTAATTTAACTAATTTGAACATCCCTAAAGCGAAATACATTTCATACTTATTTATTTAATACTTTTAATATTATTAAAATAATATAAAAAATGTCATTAAATGAAAGCAAAAAATACATTTATTTCATACTTTCATACTTATTATTTTAATGTTATTAAATGAAAAAAATATTACAATTAATATTTTAAAATATAATTAAAATAATTTAAAAATGTGTGTGTATATATATATATATATATATACTTGTATTAATTTAATATATATATATATCATTTATATAATAGATATATAATGCAACAATGCCATTTTCTTAAAAAAATAGATAAATAAAAGTTAAAAAAATAACATATGTAATTACATTTATATTTACCAATCTTACAGCAGTTCGTAACTGTTTCAAATTAAATTTCAGTTCGTATGAACTTGAACTCGAAACATACATTTTTATCTGTTTACGCACCTTTGCCGATTATGTTTAGGGGTCCCTCCTCATGCTTGCTTTTTCTAAAAATGGTGCATTTTTTGTATGATTCACATGGAGAAAGCATTATGATGGATAGAGGACTCTAGAGGACATTAAAAACATTTTGATGGATTTGTTTCTTTAAGCAGCTTTTGTCTTCTCCAGATGTTAACTGATGGACTGGAGTGCTGTGGATTATTGTGATGTTTTTATCAGCTGTTTGGACTCTC
>NW_015630341.1:281710-287300 GCF_001515625.1 Sinocyclocheilus rhinocerous | reverse complement strand
TGTGGATTATTGTGATGTTTTTATCAGCTGTTTGGACTCTCATTCTGACGGCACCCATTCACTGCAGAGCATCCATTGCTGAGACACTGATGCAATGCTACATTTCTACAAATCTGATGAAGAAACAAACTCATCCTAATCTCGGATCGGTCACATCACTCAGTCTACTAAGTGGCTGCTTATGAAATCGCATTAGTTCACAAGCCTGAAAAAACACTTCACATTGTAGCAGAAAATCTCTGTAATGGTTTCCAGGGCTGGAGATGAGCCGGTTCGGTGAGGTCAGAGGGGCTGATGGGTGTGACGCCTGGATATCCATTTCCAAAAATACACATGTGGAGGGAGTGAGCTATGATCAGGGATGCACATAAGTGGTGCGCAGGTGAGCATGCGCGACCAAAAAAAAAATGCGCTGGTTTAATGCGTTCAGACCGCTCATTTGCGTAACATTACCAGCATGGTTGACAGATTTTAATGCACAGTCACTTTTTTAGATTGACTAACTATAATATTTTATTTTTTATTTTTATTTTTTTTAAATAATGCTACAAAAGTGAACCCAGTCAATGCGCAGCGAATGTGATTCTATGAAACATGTTGATTCGTGATTTATTACAGGTGTGCCGCTTTCAGTTTTCGGTTCGAGGTTCAGTTGTTTTGTCTTCAAGCTTCTTTCACTGAATATTACAGTAGCCTGATTTTATATGATTACTGATATGATGTGAACAGGCAAGGATGAATGATAAAAACAGTTTCCCGGAAAATCCGTCCGGACAGCTGTAAAATATAAATAATTATGGACTTACCATAGTGTGATGTTTTTATCAGCTGTTTGGACTCTCATTCTGACGGCACCCATTCACTGCAGAGCATCCATTGCTGAGACACTGATGCAATGCTACATTTCTACAAATCTGATGAAGAAACAAACTCATCCTAATCTCGGATCGGTCACATCACTCAGTCTACTAAGTGGCTGCTTATGAAATCGCATTAGTTCACAAGCCTGAAAAAACACTTCACATTGTAGCAGAAAATCTCTGTAATGGTTTCCAGGGCTGGAGATGAGCCGGTTCGGTGAGGTCAGAGGGGCTGATGGGTGTGACGCCTGGATATCCATTTCCAAAAATACACTTGTGGAGGGAGTGAGCTATGATCAGGGATGCACATAAGTGGTGCGCAGGTGCGCATGCGCGAACAAAAAAAAATGCGCTGGGTAAATGCATTCAGACCGCTCATTTGTGTAACGTTACCAGCAGGGTTGACAGATGTTAATGCACAGTCACTGATTTAGATTGACTAATTATAATATTGTATAAGATTTCCATTCAAACTGTAAGCATAAATCTAGGCTACGCACTGCTGGTCTTAGAGCAAAACGCAAAACTATGATGTTTCATTCACTGAAGCACTTCACTCAACAGCGAATTACTTAAACTGGCAACCCGCCAAAATAAAAACTTGCAGATTTTAGGGTTAAAATGATGAAACTTAATTTGAAAAAAAAGAAAGGAAATATTAGTGTTGTATTTTTAAAGTTTAGCCTAGTGTAAAATAATTGTATTTTTAATACTCACTTTTATATTTTTAAATATAATGGAATTATCACACTTTATTTATTATTTTGTTTTATTATTTCATTACAAAAATACAAAAGAACTTTGTCAAATGTACACATGGATTTAACAAAAAATTAACTGCTAAACATTAAATACTATTATTACTATTAATTATTTTATTGTGTAAAGTTATATTTAATAGGTCTCACTTTGTGCAGTATGAGCACCGAACCAAATCTCTATCGGTGCTCTCATGAGAACCAGATTGAAAAACATGATACATCTCAAAGCTCAAACCCGTCCCGCTGGGGTTTGATCCGATCAGATGAATGATAGAAATTGACTTTTTCTTACTTTTTAAGTTCCAGGGTTGTAGGAGAACCTTTCTAAGTTTGTATTTTAGTAACACTTTAACATAATGTCCCATTAACTAACAATGAGCAATATATTTGTTACAATATTTATTAATGAAGTAATACCGTAAGTGTTAAACTACAAGTAACTCGTGTTTGATTGTTTTGGTCGTCATGTGAGTTGTGCTTCGGCTCCGTGATTCTGCGCGGATGAATCTGATGTTTTGATCGTGATTACAGACGATCACTTTATCAGCGCCAATTTCACTAACGACATCAAAACGAGATGAAAGATCTGAAAAATATGAGCAGGTAAGAGCTTATATGCCGCTGTCGTTTAGATTTTTTGAAATCAGTTGTTTTAAAATAATGCTACAAAAGTGAACCCAGTCAATGCGCAGCGAATATGATTCTTTGAAACATGTTGATTCGTGATTTATTACAGGTGTGCCGCTTTCAGTTTTCGGTTCGAGGTTCAGTTGTTTTGTCTTCAAGCTTCTTTCACTGAATATTACAGTAGCCTGATTTTATATGATTACTGATATGATGTGAACAGGCAAGGATGAATGATAAAAGCAGTTTCCCGGGAAATCCGTCCGGACAGCTGTAAAATATAAATAATTATGGACTTACCATAGTGATTTAGTGTGAGGCAAAAACGATGATTTTATGATGTACTTGCTTGTTCTTTATTATTTATTAATTCAATTTGAACAAAAAAGTTACAGAATCAGAGTAGCTTTAATGTTAGTTCATGTTACCTCAGACCTGATAAATAACAGATACAACTGGTTAGTTAATGTTGAAATTAACGTGAACTAAGATTAATAAGTAATTTAGAAATGGAATGGAACTTTATTGTAAACTGTTATTTATTGAGAAACCCATGACCGTGATTCTTTAAAGACTTTAACTTTGGTAACGAAAACCAACACACTGATCTGAGGAGCTTATCATGAATAGATGACAATGTTTTCATACGTTTTAAGTGAATTTTTACTGCACTTATGACCAAACACAGGACATATGTAATATTATTTAGCTGCTAAAACAGGCTGGATTACATCTAAACACACATTAAGTGAATGTTATTAATACAGCTGGACGTTCCAGTGCAGTAGTTTGGTGTGATTGTGATTTTATTCTAGGTCTATTATTATTCCAAACTGCCTTGAAGTTTTCTAGGCCTCAGGTCATGAGATAAACATTAGCACAGAACAGAGCGATGCGGAAGAGGAGTTTCCCAGCGCCACACAATCAGACCGAAAATAGGCCACAGTAAAGCCCTAAGGGAATGAAGCACATCACTCTGTGTGTGTGTGTGTGTGTGTGTGTGTGATTGCATCAGGAGCGGGTCAGACGCAGGCAGACGGGAGTTTTCCATGAGTCTTCATTCACACAGTTTGGCCCGCTGGGTTTGCATGTGTCAGCATGTCTGTCATCTCTCAGCACACGTATGATGAGCGTGTTTCATACCTCCAGCAGACTGACACTGATGTGTGTTCACAAACAGAAAAATCACACAAGATTATTAAGCATCTGTATTATTTCTCCAAGACGATACTGAGATTAAATGAAGCTCTTGGCTAAAATTAAGCTTTTTTTTCTCAACAGTATTTCAAAATATACTCAAATTTGCATTATAAAGGCAAATATGTGTATAGTTTAAGATTTTGTTGAGGAAAAAATATGCTTAACTTTAGCAAAGACCTCTCTCAAAGCTCAGGAAAGCAATTCTGTTTCAAGATTTTCTCCTAAATTTGGTTAACATCAAAATAAACGGACACAAATGAGAATTTTAGGTTTTTAAATCTGGGACAGTTTGAGCTTTGATTACAGATCACATTTTGAGACATTCTTGACACACATGTGAGATTACTGAGACTTTTTCTATGGAAAACCACCTGAGAAACAGACGTATGTCTCAGACAGCAAAAATATCAATTTGTTCTCCATTTGATCTCGTTATTGCCTTGGAATAAACAACTGAGAAATTGCATTATAATCTATATAATATTTATATTATATTTTGAGAAAAACTATGCTTAAAGGGGTCATATGATGTTGCTAAAAAGAACAAGGAACTAAAAACAACGCAATAAAACTAGAATAACTTAAAGGGTTAGTTCACCCAAAAACAAAGGCCTCCTGTAGCGAATCGATGCGTTTTTGTAAGAAAAATATCCATATTCAAAACGTAATAATCACTTTAATCTAGCTTGCGCCAGCAGTTGTACACAGAAGCAGCTCCGGGCGGATGATGTATGAGGTCATCGTTGCGCATTTTTCAAAAATTTATTTTATGATTTATTGGGATATTATTTTTAAAAATAAATTATTTTTACCATTATAGGCTGGTTGTTTTCACACACTTCAGCCACACAACTGTGTTCAAACACCTTATCAAAGTGATTTCTGCATAATATAATAATTTCTGCACCTGTAACTCTCAGAGAGGTCTTGAGCTTTTCTTTCTGCTGCTACAGCAAACGGCCTTCAGCTCCAAACGGCTGTGATTGTGCGCCGGATGTTCCTGCTGTAGTGATTATAGAGGCATAGCAGCAGATAAAGGACAGACGTGTGTGTTTGGATGTGATCCGTACCACTTGTGCCCGTGAATATTGTGTCTGCTGTGAAACAAACACAGACACACACACGGTCATTTGATCTGCTGTGAAGCTGTGCGTCCTCCACTCTCACGGATTCACATACTAAACATCATAAATATTATCTGAGATTAAGATTAGTGTGTCTGAAATCGTAGTATGTTAAAAACAGAATGCTAAAGGTGCGCTGGATTATTTTTGTTGTGTGTATATATATATATATATATATATATATATATTAAATAGCCCAAAAATATATGAAGAAATATTTTGATTTTTGTCTTTTAAATTTGTGATTTATTTATTTATTTAGTAAAATTAGTAATTTTTTGCAACAACACATTTTTTCAGTATTTGTTGTATATGTTGAAACATTGAAAATATAACTGAAAATATGGATCCAAATATAGATAAAAATTATATGTAATTATATATCAACTAATTAAATTTAAAAAATAAAATAATTTTATATTATCTATCTATCTATCTATCTATCTATCTATCTATCTATCTATATGTTTATGTACATTTGTGGAACACAAAAGTTGAATAAAAATTAGGGGTCGACCGATTATCGGTGCCGATATTAAGCATTTTTATGGTTATCGCTATCGGTCATTTTCAAAACCAATTTGCCGATAAAACAATTTAAAAGCATTTAAAGAAAGTTTTTTGTCAGAGCCCTTGTTATTCTTAATTTTGACATTAATTTTCATTTTTACACCAGACATATCAGTTCAAAATATCGGTTATCGGTCTACTTGATCTGTAATAATCGGTATCGGCATCAGCCCTGAAAAACACATATCGGTCGATCCCTAATGAAAATCTTTAAACATCTTTGTTTTATTCAATTTACACACACACACACACACATATATATATATATATTTATTTAGTCATTTAGCAGACGCTTTTATCCAAAGCGACTTAAAAATGAGGACAATAAAAGCAGTCAAAATTAACAAAAGAGCAACAATATATAAGTGCAAATGACAAGTCTCGGTTAGCCTAACGCAGCACACGTAGCAAGGTGTATGTATATATATATATATATATATATATATATATA
>NW_015630341.1:245482-281651 GCF_001515625.1 Sinocyclocheilus rhinocerous | reverse complement strand
AAATGGCCAAGCAAAGCACACGACACTGACAAGGTACGCGATACAGTACGAGACCAAACGCGATTTTATATATATATAATTTAGTTTTAATAACTGCCTTCCATACAAAAGTTTGGAATTACATTTACATTAGTATTTTGTGCATCTATATTCCAAGTCTTCATATGATTGCTTAATGTGAGCAAAATATGGCCTTACATTTGATGTCAAATAACGTGATATTTGATTTCAGTGTTATGAAAGATATTCAGTCAATAGTAATTTAAATGTATGATATTTTTTAATGGTAATGTTGTGGTTTATCGGTTTAGTGCGGTGGAATTCAGTGTTGATTTGTTCTTGTTCTGAAGGTTTTCTCAAAGCCTTCTAATCCTCTTCAAACGCTCGTCCTCCTGTTCTCAGCACCTAATTCTCTATTTCTGTCACGCTAAACTTCCTTGTCTCCCGTCAGGCATATTTCAGGTCAGTAACCTATGAAGGCTGTGACGCACCTTTGGGCTATCCACTCTGCTTATTTGTTTAACTCAGTGTCACCATTAACTGGCTCCGCACCTCCCTGTTTTTAAAGAAACAAAGCGAGAGAGAGAGAGAGAGAGAGTGAATCCAGTCTCACAGATTGTTTTCCTGACTTCATTCAGTCTGTAAGCCTAAAGTATGTGACCTTTCCACAAAAATCTTTCCACATTTTAATGGCGCCTCACACAAAAATGTGCGCATTAGTTTCCTCATACAAATATTACAGAATTAACAGTGTTTATGTGACCAATATAGAATGTTTATTTGCATCTATACGTTTATTTATTAAACAAAACTTTATATATATATATATATTTATATAATATTATATTTCATATTAAATCATATATTTCAATATATAAGTGTATCTTATTTTTATTTTATTTCAGTTAGTGTTTATTTTATTTACAAATTATTTAGTTTTAGTTTTAGTTAACTAAGTTAATTAAGTTATATTAAAATAATCACATTTAATCACAATGCTAAAAAACTTCAAATCAAGGTGTATAGCTGAATATTTGCTTTCTTTTTTATTATTCCCACTCTACGACTGTCGATTTATTAAATAAAGCACAGTTTCTTGAAACTTCTGGAATCACCAAATAATTGTGGTTAAATGATTGAATATATTGACGCTCCCAGTTTCTGTTAAAAACAAGCAGCTCTGTCATGAAATACAGTGTTGGAATCGAAACGAAGCAGATACGCATGAATCAACTCTTTGTGGTGATATAATGTTAGTTAAGTGGAACAATCACAGCCGATCAACAGTTAATCTACCAACTTCCTTCTTAAAGTTGTAAAACCACTCATTATGTAGACATAAATAATCCTCTTCTCTTTATGAAACACTAGTGTATAAATACTCTACGTTTGGCTTATGTGGCAGGAGTGAGTAATTTTATTTCCCTTTTTGTATTTACAGTAAACGCACTACACGTGTTGTGCAACCCGCTGTGTTTACACGCATGTGGTTTCCAGTGAATTCAGCACAGTTCACAGTAAAGGCTCGGACAGGGCGTCCAGTAAACATACAGACTTCTCGCTTCGGGGCTCGGTTACATCACTCTGAAGTTTGCCGTGCTGCTCTGCTGTTATTTTTGGAAGCCGTGTGAAATCTGCTAATGTCGGTTACCTGAACGGTGAACGTCGGCTTTGCTTTGCAGAGCTGAGAGGGAAAAAACCAGGGAAGTGGGGAAAGTAAACAAGAACAAATCCGTCCGTCTTCCCGTCAGACGCTCCGGGGAAAAGAGGGAGCGCGAGAGGAAAAATGAGCACAGTTCAAGTGAGGATTGTTGATGAGTTTACAGTTTTTCTCCAGGAAGAAATGAGTGCATGGAGAAATCCACAGAAACAGACGGACGCTGTAATATGAGCCTGTCACGTAAACACCACCGGCCTCGATAATACATCATGTCATCATGACATCAGTCTCGATCTGTTTTGTGTCAAACCTCATTTGACTCCAGATGTGAATCAGGAAACTGAATCATACTGTAGAACAACAGATTACAGTAGACAATAGACATTTCAACTCAGAAAATATTATCTATTTGAGTGAAATCTCTATATAATTTACAGTGGACAGCATTCACAACCTATTTTACTTTCATATTTGACAGAAAAAAATGAAAGGCCAGATGGATTTTATCCATTAGATCAGTGGTTCTGACAAACCTGATAAAACAAAAATATTATTACAAATAAATATAAAATATTTCATTAATATTTATATTAATATTTAATATGTATTATATTAATATAAAATGTTTATTAATATAAAACATTTTTTTCGCACAATATTGGAAAACCTGGATATACTTACCATCAAAAGTTTGGAATAATAAGATTTAACATAATATGCAAATCGGTATATTGTAATGACTTCTGTAGGATCATGTGACATTGAGAACTGGAGTAATGATGCTGAAAATTCAGCTTTTCATCACAGGAATAAATTAAATTTTACAATATATTCACATTTAAAACAGTTATTTTAGATTGTAATAATATTTAAAAATTTTTACTGCATTTGTTATTTTTAAACATCAAAAACATTTAAAAAAATCTTAATTATTCCAAACTTTTGACTGGCAGTGTCTATTTTTTTAGAACTTGAAAAGTCATGTAAATTAAAAAATTTTTTTTTATAATAATTATACATTTTTCTAGTCATGCCAAACTCGAAAATATTTTATCAGGAAGAAATCGTGAGTGAAAATATTTTTATCCCTCAAACAACTGTAAAGGTCATGGGGCCTTAGAGTCAAAAAGGTTGAAAGCTGCTGCATTGGATGTTTTTTCTTTAGAATAATGTGCATTGATGGATTGTGCATGATAAGGAACATGCATTAAGAATGTAAGATTTCATGTTCGATGGTATTACCATATTGCATAGATTGTATCTATCCGTTGCTGCTGCTGCTGCTGCGCCACAGCTGGAATCTCTAGTGACTCATTGGCTGCGCCGCTCAAAATTTCCAGCCTCCCGGCTGCCATGGCAACTGCAGAATGTTTGGCAGCGGAGAGATGCGATGGATGCGGGTGCTGCGAGAGAAACAGGCCAAAACACAAACAGGAAAAAAAACACGAGCGAGAGAGAGAGAAAAGAAGTGGGAGAGTCTGCGTGCTCGCGTTAGTTTGGCGCGCATCCAGGGCGGCCATAATGCAGAGACAGAAATGAGGCTCTTGGCGGGACACCAGGTCTCGGAGAACAAAGATGTGTGTGCTTCTAACGCCGGCAACTGGGGCCCGCTTGGCAGCGCACGCGTTTTCCCATCAACCTTTGCCTTGGAAGCGCGCCACTCCAGTTTCCAGGCCTGCAAAGAGGATTATGGCGAGAGCGAGAGAAAGAGAGACAGACTGACCCCAAAATGCGCCTCTTTAATATGCATTCAAAATCTGTAGACTAAAAATCATTTTAGAAAACAGTCATAATGTAATATTTTTTAAACTAAAACCACATTGTATCTGATCAGCAAGTTTTCACTAATGTGAAAAGTTTTTAAAGATGCCATGTTATTACTGCATTAACCAGTTTTTTATTAATTTTGAAAAATTTAAATTCTTTGACATTTCAAATTATGATGTAAAATATATAGATATTTTTTACAATATTGCTGAGAAATCATATGTGAATATATCATTGTATACCATTTTTAAGAACATATAATCTGAGAATTGTTAATCCCATTGGAATCAATGGAAATCAGTTAAATTCCTTTGAATTTATAACTCATGATTTCTCAAAAACAGTCCAAATTTATGCAACCTACATATTTATTTTTAACAAAAATACATAAATATAACACTAAAATTTTTCACATTTATTTACTTGAATAAACTTTCATTTTTAGATGAAAAAGTTATGAATTTTTCATGCTGCTTCTTCAATAGATGTACACATTTATATGTTTTATCAACAAAATTCAGTCCCAAGAGTGTGTGAGGTACGGGAAAAGGCTAAATATATTTTACAATTGTTTTTGACACTAATATAACTTCACAGATAATTTTACAAAAAGTATTTTTGACACTAATGGTACTCCATACATACCCGGGTCAAAAATGACCCGAACACAAAACATAACTTATTTTATGGGTTACATCTCTTAAAAAAATCTGGGAAAATAATAATAAATGATGTGTATTTTGAGGGTTTTAAAGCATTTGCAAAGTTTCCTTCTCTTACTACAAAGTATGTTTTTTTTTTTAATGTCTAAATTTGATCTCATCTGGGTCAAATGGACCCGAATGTGTTATGAGGGTAAAGTCAGTGCATTGGCGGCACCCCAGCGTGAAAGTTCTTGTCCTTTCTGAGTCAAGCACACTCAGCAGCAGGCATGCGGAAATCTTGTCCATGCATTAAATCAAAGGCTTGTGCATTTAGACAAGAACCAAACGTGGCGACCCTGTGTGTTTTCCTGTCAAACCGCCTGCGTATTTCACTACACGGGCGGTCTGCTCACATGAAAAGCGAATGCGACCAAAACATTGTAAACAGGAAGTGGTTAGTCACACAGGCTATCCAGATAAGGCCGTGGTCTCCATAGCTACGCCTTCCTGTGCGACGAGCCAACCAATCAGAGGCGAGACTCTCACTGGGCAAGAGGTAATGTTCACAACACTACCAGAACATGCAATTACATCACTGATTAGTTTCATTTCCATGCATTCAGTGCACCAACTGGCTTTGAGTCATCATGGTTAATAGAAGTGCTCGGCTGGATTAAGTTATTCACATTAAATGCTATTTGTATAATTCAGAATTCAGCACGCAGCAAGCACCTTTCCTGTCTACGGGAAGATTAAATTAGGAATGCTTAATTGGAAAATGTGCTATTTAAATATTAAACAGCTTTAACACAAAGCTTTTTGTTTAATTATTAAAGGGATGCAGTGTGTGTGAGAAACACAGGATCTGTGATCCGATGAGATTCATCACATTGCATCACTTCACAATAATCCAACTCTAACATGGACCTAATGTTTCACTAACATTTTATAAACGTTATATAAATGTTAGGACAAAATGTTCTTAAAATAATGTTTATGGAACGTTCTTTTAACTTAATTATTATTTGATATACGAAAACGTTCTTAGAACAACATTCTCAGAATGTCATTATGTTGTTTGTACTTGTTCAACATTCTAAGAAACGTGTTTTGCAACCTTTAAAAACCTTATAATCTCATCGTGATTATAATCACGATGAGAAAACTGAACATTTGAACATTTTTAGAATATTAAAAATAAACATTAAAATAATGTTAGTAAAATGATGGAAGATACATTTTCGTAACCTTTAACATTATAATCATGAAAAGAAAAACTGGACATTTTAACGTTTTTAGAATGTTTCAAATAACCGTTCAAATAATGTTACATTTTGGGTGAAATATCATTTTTTTGTAACCTTTAAATAACTATTAAAAATAAACATTAAAATAATGTTAGTAAAATGATGGAAGATACATTTTCGTAACCTTTAACATTATAATCATGAAAAGAAAAACTGGACATTTTAACGTTTTTAGAATGTTTCAAATAACCGTTCAAATAATGTTACATTTTGGGTGAAATATCATTTTTTGTAACCTTTAAATAACATTCTAATTATGACAAGAAAACTGGACATTTAACATTCTTGGAATATTAAAAATAAACATTCAAATAACAACATTCTATTTTGGGTGAAAAGAAAGTTAGTGAAATGTTGGTAGAAACGTTATAATCACAACAAAAAAAACAGGAAATTTTAATGTTCTTGGAATACTAAAAATAAATGTTCAAATAATGTTAATTTTGGAAACAATAATGTTAGTAGAATGTTGTACAAAACCTTTAAATGTTCTAATTATGACAAGAAAACTGAACATTCTTAACTGAACATTCTTAAAATATTATAGATAACCTTTAACATTATAATCATGAAAAGAAAAACTGGACATTTTAACGTTTTTAGAATGTTTCAAATAACCGTTCAAATAATGTTACATTTTGGGTGAAATATCATTTTTTGTAACCTTTAAATAACATTCTAATTATGACAAGAAAACTGGACATTTAACATTCTTGGAATATTAAAAATAAACATTCAAATAACAACATTCTATTTTGGGTGAAAAGAAAGTTAGTGAAATGTTGGTAGAAACGTTATAATCACAACAAAAAAAACGGGAAATTTTAATGTTCTTGGAATACTAAAAATAAATGTTCAAATAATGTTAATTTTGGAAACAATAATGTTAGTAGAATGTTGTACGAAACCTTTAAATGTTCTAATTATGACAAGAAAACTGAACATTCTTAAAATATTATAGATAAATATTCAAATAATGTTATATTTTGGGTAAAAATGTTGGAAGAAACATTTTTTAACCATTAAATAACATTCTAATCACGACAAGAAAACTGGACATTTTAATATTTTTAGAATATTAAAAATAATCGGTCAAATAACATTATATCATACACATTATATTTTGAGTGAAACTGTTGTGAAATGTTGGAAGAAGCATTTCTGTAACCTTTAATGTTCTAATCACAACAAGAAAGCATTTCAAAAGAAGAAACATTTCGAAACAATGTTCCCACAACGTTTTTTAATAACCTAAGTTTGTCATAGATGCTTTGCATGCTTCAAAACAAAGTCAAATTATCATACCATGTCTAACCCCATCTCTCCGGTCTGGATTATAGTTCCTGAGGGGAAAAAACACTGGATATTAGTTTTGTGATGATTTTGAATATTTAGAATTAAATTACCAATTTCAGATAACAAATTAACCAGTACTCATCATGACTCATTTATATAATGGATTAATATAGAATTCAACTGATGAGTTATTTTACTACAACTTCAAATGTGCATCATCAATCAGTTTTATTGTTTTGAGTTTCATAACTTAAAGCTGTTTTTGCACTGATGTCATATGTATTAATTTGATATGAATAATTTGATCTTTTGGTTTGCATCAGGGTTATTATAGGGTTATTAACTAAAACTAAAACTATAAAATAAAAAAAATTGTACTCGAAATAAAATGTAACTGAAACGTTAACTGAAATACAATAATATATATATATAATTTATTTTTTTCAGATATTTTCTCATTTCTCATTTTCATTTAGTTTAACTTACAGTACTAAAATATCTAAAACTAATAAATAGAAATGAGTAAAATCTTTATATTTAAAAATAATCAAATGACAAAAACACACAACAAAATGACAAAAACTACTAAAAATAAGGTAAAAAACACTTGTGTTTTCATTAAAGTTACAATAAAAAGACAAATCAAATGCGATAAAGCACCTTTTATTTGTAAAGTATTTACTGTATTATATTTTTAAAAAACGTCAACGCAATAATTTAATATATTGTATAAACAATTCGTTTCATTTCCAGTAAAAATTATTATACACTATTGTGATATGTTATACTGTATATATACACACACACACACTCAAACAGATTTTCTTGCATTATTTTTTGTCGTGCAAAATGTTTTTAGAGTGTACATTATATATTATTGTAATGTATTTATCATGTATAACATAGATTTACATTTACATTTATTTATTCAGCAGATTCTTTTATCCTAAGTGATTTACAACAAGCGCTTATAGATCAAATCGCTTGTATATAAAAGCACAATGTTTTTCCTGTATTAACCCTTGTGCGACCTTTTGGACATTTTTGTCCTTTTCAGTTTAGTTTTTTTGATCATTTTGCCTGTGTTATTGCCAACTGCATAAATTTTGGCACAGGTGTGTATTTTTATTGGAATTTTACTATTTCACTTCCATTTCCTTTAATAAATCTGTTTTGCACGAGGTACAAAAAATGGTTTCTCTGAGGACCTTAAGGACAAAAATGTCCCCATTGAAACCCATTAAAACTGCTATTTTTAAATCGCAGTTCTATTTAACTGTAAAATTATGCAATTTTTGTTGATAGGCCTTCATTATATTGGCAAGGCTTTACAATTTAATTTTTTACTATTTTTTACCAGATGGTGCCATTTTTTCAGGTTTGACCTATAAAGCAAATACTCGCTTTATTCCTGTTTTCTGCTTCTGCATATTATAGAGCCAATTGGATAAATAATGCAGCTATAATTGTGTGGGTGTGTTGGTATGGATGTCAGAGTGTGGTTTGTATGTGTGTCATAAAAAAACTTGTGTGTGTTCTTGTAAAATTTGAGAGAGAAAAACTCTACTGCGAATCACAAATCCAACCACTGTGTGCTTTATGACAGTTTTTTGACATATGTATATGACCTATGTGTAACTTTTTTTAAGTGACGCACAAGGGTTAATATAATTATTATTATTTTAGGGTTTTATTTCACCTGCATGGGTGTTAGGTCAGTGTTCTGATGTCACAATCAACCCCCATCAAATCCCTGCACTAGTAAACCACACGTCTACACGCAATATCCCTGTATTGTCCCTCTGTCATGAAAACAAATTCCTCGTATGTGAAAACATACCTGGCAATAAAGCTCATTCTGATTCTGATTCTGATTCTAAAGTAGCTTGTGCAACATGGAGCGGATTCACAAGACTACAGAAATAAAACCAGCCGCCCAATCAACATAACAAGGGGTGAGTTTCTCAAGACAAGGCCTTAGGTGAGGGATGTTCCAATACTAAACCAGCTTACCTAAGAGCCTTAGGAGGGGGAGGTTTACCTAGAAAACCTGCGTAAAGGCCTGAGCCCAGAGAAAATGCCAGTAAGCAACATGTGCTCTAATCTCGCACGTTAGTCACTGGAGAGGATTACGTCGAGCAGAAAGTGTTTAAAGCCATAACACTGAACAATGCGTTCCATTCGAACGCAGAAACGGCCAACATTGTTCTGCGTGTCATTCACTGACTTTGTGCGCTGAAATGCATGTCGTAAGTCATGGTGGTGCATTGACAGGCTTAATGTTACCTAGAAAACCTGCGTAAAGGCCTGAGCCCAGAGAAAATGCCAGTAAGCAACATGTGCTCTAATCTCGCACGTTAGTCACTGGAGAGGATTACGTCGAGCAGAAAGTGTTTAAAGCCATAACACTGAACAATGCGTTCCATTCGAACGCAGAAACGGCCAACATTGTTCTGCGTGTCATTCACTGACTCGTGCGTTTAGGCGGAACTGAAATGCATGTCGTAAGTCATGGTGGTGCATTGACAGGCTTAATGTTATGCGTTGCATCACACGGGGAACCTTTGGAGTAGGAGATTTACATGACACATGCATTTACATATTTTCCTTTTATCTTGGTTTTTGACACATAATAGCAGCGCACTCCCCTTCCTGACCACCTGCTGTAAATTCTGCTGTCAAAACAGAAATGCAAAAAAGCGGCAATGATCATGTTTCTCAACATGCACTCGCTGTCAGCGTGTTTTTGGCTTTGCAGCGACTCGTCCAGCAGAGCATGTTCACGGATCTCTGGCCTGCTGCCAGTTTAGGCTTGGTTTGTTTTTCCACGGATGGGTGAGGTATGTGCCTGACTCTCTTACTTCCTCATGAGTGCCTGCAAAAACAAGTCCCACTCGGTGAATCGCCTCGCCCGAGAAAATCAGCCTTTTGTGCTGATCGGAAAAACATTCAGGCAGACGGAGCGAGGGGAAAAACAGCATTGCTGCAATGTTGACATAATTCCCTATTTCATGAACAAGCACTGTGCAACATAATCGTAATATTTGCTTTAATTTTGGAAGAGCTGCACCTATGACCTACATGCAGCCAAGCTAAAATATTGGCCAACTCACTTTCAGGCATGCATGGAAACATAAAAATAAAAGTTGAAAAGCCAGAACCACGTGATCTTTGCTATGGGACTTTCCATAATTTTGCCAGCCGTCATGAATCACATGCTCTTGGCAGGCATGAATCAGGCTTTGAGGCCGAACAAAGTCCAGTGCGGATGAATAATCTACCATCGTATATTCCAGACACACACGGCTCCCAAGTGCACTACTGCTGAGATTACTGATTAAATCAGTAAAAACTCCCGACAAACTACTGGAAAGTCGGAGGCTCATTCCAGCGTTTGTTAAATGCATTTGAGGTTTTGGAGAGTTAAAGGGATGCAATGGCGCGTGACGTTGCGTTGGCAGGCGCACTGGAATGTGAGGGTTTTAAGATCGCATTTACTCAAAGTAGTGCACTTAAAACGTTTTTTTGTGCAATCAGTTACCATTGCATTGGATCTCCAGTTCCGTATGAACTCTACAACCTTTAAAAGTCAATACCACTTGGTTATTTACACAAAATTAACAGGATGCCAGATTTAAAAGGATGAAAGTTCACTAAATTAACCATGTTTTGACATTTTGAGATTATAAAACTAATTTCAAACAGGATGGAATTTATTAGACTGGCACACCAAATAATACCTCAAAATAACTCAGAAAATCCATTGCAAATACTTACTGCTGTTTATTCTTGGAAAATGATTTCATTGTCTTTTGGATATTATCAAAGCCTAACAGGATGGAAAGTGATACTGACAACACAGAAACACTATAAAATGATTACAAAATGACTCTGTTTGATCAAAGGTTTCCATTTTTAAAACTTGTGAGTTTAACATTTTATCCAAAATATTAAGACATATATGTATGGGGACAGGAAAATAGTAGGAAACCTGTTCGATCTTTCTGTCAGAGAATGAAATATGTGAAACAATTGGTTTACTTTAATAATCTAATGTCTTAATTACATCTATATTCCTCGCTTTTTGATATATTTTCCCAAATTTTGGATTGGATTTTTGGTTACAGTTGCATTGGATCTATAATTGGGTCATTACTGTCCTGCAAAACCTTATGAACTCTACAACCTTTAAAAATCAATAAAACTTGATTATTGACTCAAAATTAACTGGATGCCAGACAGGATAGAAATAAAGAGCCAAAGTTGCTCACTGAGGGATTGACAGATTGCATGAGGATGGAAGTTCATTGTCATATTCTTTGACCATGTTTTGACATTTTGATATAATAAAACCAATTTCTAACAGGATGTCATGTTTATTAGACTGTCAAACCAACGAATATCTCAAAATAACTCATAAAATCCATTCCAAATGGGGTAATTGGGACTTTTTTTCCTTCATCTCAATGGTAAAATGTGTCCCAATTTACCTGAATTAACCTTAAGTACTGTTGTTTGTGAGGTTTTTCCCCACACAACGTTACTTGAGAATGATTACATTGTTTTATAGATATTATCAAAGACTACCAGGACAGTAGGCTAATTTATATATTTAGGACTTAACTGTACTTGATATTCTGTTTGATCAAATATTCCATCTTTAAAAACGTGTGAGTTCAACATTTTATCCAAAATATTAACACATGTATGATTAGGGAATGTAGTGCACAGTAGGAAACCCAATCGATCTTTCTGTCAGAGAATGAAATATGTGATATAATTCGTTTACTTTACTAATCTAACGTTTTAATTACATTTCTATTGCTGGCGTAGCACGGCGGACGCAGCTCCGTCGTGAATACACACTATCTGATACGTTTTGCCCCTTTTTGTCGATGTTTTTGATCGCTCTTCGACGCCACGCTGTCTTCGAGGAGGGAGCGCAGCGCGCATGCGCAGACCGCGGTGTCGAAGAATCAAGTAAATAGAAGCCGCGCGGTGACGTCACCGCTCCCACACCGAGAGCTCGCGGGCTGCAGATCTGCCCCGCATGCCGTGGGCGATGATCTGGGATTTTACCGAGCCCGTGTGCCGCGGATGCGTCAACTACGAAGGAGCGGACCGTATCGAGTTCGTGATAGAGACCGCGCGGCAGCTGAAACGCGCGCACGGATTCCAGGAGGGCAGATCACCGGGACCGGTGGGCAAACCGGGGAAGGACATCCAGCCCATGAACCACACGGAACCGGGATCGCGTCCTCCGCAGCCGCTGGATCGCTACTCGCTCGCGTCGGACAGACCCCCTAGATTGGGTCCGGAGTACCAGGCGGGACGGCAGGCGAACGGGATCCCGGTGCCAAACGGGTTTTCAAAGCCCGACGAGCCCCCGGAGCTGAACCGCCAGAGCCCGAACCCGCGTCGCACCGGCGCCGTGCCTCCTAACCTGGTTCCGCTGGTCAACGGGAGCATGCCGCCGGTGCATGCGCTTAACGGGAGATCCATGCAGATGGGGATCCCCCCCGGTGCTTTGGCGGCGGAGCATGTGGGCAAGCGTGCGGACGACATGAAGGACAAACACCGCGCCGACAGCATGAGCGACCCGAGCGACGGACACAAGCGACTCGAGGACTGGACGCAGAAGGGCAAGACGGTCCGGGAGCTGATGACGCTGCAGAGCTTCGACCCCCGGTTCAAGAAGGAGCATGCACCGCTCCCGCACAGGATGGGATACGAGAGCAGCTCCAGTGCCTTAAAAACAGGTACTGATCATTGCTTTCAAGCTGCACATCATCCGGATGTAATCTCATGCATGCACGTAGTTTTTAGAATAAATATTTTAGACATCCATGCATGCATTTTGCATCTATACATCATTAGTCAACATTTAGAGTAGTTTAAAACATCAGAGCATGCTTTTGAACTCTACATTCTTAACTGTTGTATCTTTAAAATAATGCTACAAAAACTCACAGTCGCGTTCATGCATGCATTTGGCTTTCAAAACATCAAAACGTGCTTTTAAACTCTAGATTTTGTGTGTGGCGTTCAATCTTTGGAATAATTTGAGATGTCAAAACATGCTCCGGATTATTCACAATCGTATTTATTCATGCATTCGCCAGAGCATGCTTTTAAACTCCAGTTTTTGTGTGCACGCTCTTATTTTTAACTGTGTGCAACATATAGAATGATGTCAAAACTCTATTTATACACGCATTTAAGTTTTAAAGCATGCTTTTAAGCTGTAGATTTGCATTTTTTTAAACCGGATTCAATATTAAGAATGATCTGAGATGTCAAAGCATGCTGTATTATTTTTTATTTACTCATGCATTTGTGTTTAAAACATCAGAGCATGATTTCAAGCTCTACATATTGTGTCCACATTGCTATTTAATCATTCTTTAGAATAATTTGGGACGTGCTGTAAAACTCCAGATTATTCACAATCTTATTTACCCATGCATTTGGTGTTTAAAACATCAGAGCATGCTTTTAAACTCCAGATTTTTTTTTTTTTTTTTTTAACTGGAACCGGTATTTAAAATAATTTGAGATGTCAAAACGTGCTGTGAAAACATGCATTTGTCTAAAACATCAGAGCATGCTTTTAAACTCTAAATCATGCATCTTGATTTCTTTTAGTTTATTATTTTGTACTTGCATTCATCAAAGCATGCTTAAAACTCTCTAGATTGTGCATTCGTAATGTTTAGAAGCGTAACAGATGCACTTCGCTGCCATTTCATCACCCGGTGGTCGGCGCATGGCACATTTCGTCTGGAGCCAGAAAATAGTGCCAACAGCAGGTCATGCATGAAGCGCTGTACTAGTGAAGGGCTGTTTAGTCGAGTATTGCGTCTCTAAGTCAAGTGTTTATCTCTCTCTCTCCATGCAGACCGCGGTAAGCACTCTCGGGGAATTAAAAGGAAACCCTCTCCCGAGCCGGACGGGGAGGGCAGCGCCGCCAAGCTCAACGGCGAGGGTCAGCCGTGGTTGCCGTCTCCAGCCGAGGTGCTCAAGATGCCCTCCGCGGCCCTGCCGGGATTCGTTGCCGCTCCTCCCTCGACGATCTCCCCGCATTCGCGCACCACCCCGCCAGAGGCGGCCACCGCCGCGCAGAACGGCCAGTCACCGATGGCCGCGCTAATTTTGGCCGCGGACAACGCTGGAACCGGCTCGCCTAAAGACGCCAGCAACCAGGTGCACTCCACGACCTCGTCAGCCACGGGACGGCGCAACAGCGGAAGCCCGCAATCGCCCTCAGCCGGACAAAGGCGGCTCACGCTGGGAACGTCAGGAACGGCGACCGCGCACATCCCAGGCATGGACCCGCAGGCCGGGCATCCGCAGAGCATTCCCGATTCCTCAGTGCCACCCGGAAGCGTGCCGTTGTGCTGCACCCTGTGCCACGAGCGTCTCGAGGACACACATTTCGTCCAGTGCCCATCCGTGCCGTCGCACAAGTTCTGTTTCCCGTGTTCCCGCGAGAGCATCAAACAGCAGGGGGCGACGGGAGAGGTTTACTGCCCGAGTGGCGAGAAATGCCCGCTTGTTGGTTCCAACGTACCCTGGGCGTTCATGCAGGGCGAAATAGCCACCATATTGGCTGGGGACGTAAAGGTTAAAAAGGAGCGGGACCCTTGATTTAGCTTTTTTCGCGCATAAAATACACCAATCATATTGCATACCATCCAATAAGCACTTGGCAAGAACTGAAACGCTTTTAGCTGTATTGTATGCACTTGTTTAAAAATTGCCAAATACAATTTCTGACCTTGTAATACCAATCTGACGTGTCTGTGGTTGACTTATTGTCTGCCCTCGCTGAATCATACGACGCTCAATGAGTGCGAAAAGGGAACTAAACAAACGCAAGCGGCAGCTTGGGAGATTTTGTCCTGGTGCATGCTGGGAGTTCATCGCCTCAGTAATGGTAAACAATATCACGACTATTTGCAAAGATAAAGTAACCAGAGAATGCTTGAATTTGGAAGAGTATCTGTTTTTTTCTCCTCTAACATGCACGCTGTGACTTGTATGGCACATTGTTTTCTGCCTCCATGTGGAGTAACCTAACGCTGCGTGCAAGACGACACTCCAGGTCTATTTTTACTCGCATGCGGTGCCTTGAGGAGCTCGTAAACAATCTTTCCTTTGGCCTTTTTTGGTGGATAAAGACCTGCAACGTTAAAATTCACAGCTGCGTTAGGATGCTCTCCAGGAGCAGATGGGGCATTTTAGCATCAGAAAAGGCACTTAGTTAACATAAACTAACAATAAAACACTTCTAAAGCATGTATTAATCAGAGTTGAATGTAAATTCCAATATTTACTAATACATTCAACACATTAAGTTGATTATTTACATGTTATTTATGAACTACTAAATGTATTTTTATTAACTAACATTAACAAAGATTAATAAATACTAACTAATGTATTGCTCATCGTTAGTCGATGGATTAACTAATGGAAACGAGTAATTTTGATCATTGCTTGTGCATAATTTAGTAGGGTAACACTTAACAACATGGTCTAGGTAGCTAAAACTAACATTAACTTAAAATGAGCTTACATTTGTTACAGTATTTAGTCTTTTAAATAATATTAACAGACAAAATATAAAATTTAATAATGTATTAGTGATTTGAAATGTACAACTAAGATTAATACCTGCTTCAAAGGTATTTGTCATTGTTAACTAACGTAGTTAACTAATGTTAACAAATGGAAAGACTATTTTTTAGTCTTGCACTAATCGGCTTTTGTTGGATTTAATGAGAACAATCAAATTGAACTGTTCAAATTCATTAATTATTGTCATTTTCAAAATGTAACTATATATACAACAGATTAAGTTAATGTTATTTAAATGTCATGTATGAACTAACAATGAACAGTTGTATTTTCATTTACTAACATTAGAAAAAAAAACATGGATAAATATTGTATTGCTCATTGTTAGTTAATGCATTAACTAATGTTAACTAATGGAAACACTTGAGCTTGTTTTCCAGTCTTGCACTAATCGGCTTTTGTTAAGGTTTAATCAAATTGAACTGTTCAAACTCATTAATTATGTTGCAGGCTTAAGCCGTCGAGCTGTAGCGTATGCTTAATAAAATGTGTCGGATCACGTGGTCGCTGTGCTGGAATTCCTGAGTCACGCTCGGTCGTCCCGCCTCTCTCTTCACTGTTCTCACACAGCACTCAAATGAATGGAGATCTGTTCTTACACAAGTCACATGTACTCCGGTTAACCCTTTCACAACCGCGGTGACCTGGAAAACAGATTTGGCTTCCAACGGGAATATTTTGATTGCTTTTTCATTTTTAGCCAACAAATCGAACTTTTTGTTGTTGTTGCATATTTGTTTTTATCCAGTTAAATTGCATTGACAAGCATGCATTGCAAAATACGTCATCATAACACGCTGGCAACAAGCAGGTATTTGAATCCAAATCAAAAGCAAATATTGATCGGATGATTCAGACGGCATGAGCTGCGGTCGCCTGGAGGATTCCAGCCATGCCAGCACGTCTTTTCAGCATTCGTCGAAACTCAACACCCCGAGGGAAAAGACTCTCGTCAGAGATGAATCGCTCTACTCCAGTTACGCTGCAGCTCTTTCTGTCTTTTGTTTGCGCAGCCCTCCCTCGCTGGTTAGCCTCAAATGGATGTTTTCAGCCATCACACGAATTTCAAAATTCACCTTTAAGATTTTTGTTGTCGTCTTATATGAGCTAATTCACTTCTGTTGTACTTCTGCATTTAGTTTAGAAGCATGCATGCATCAAAAAATCCATGCAATGCAAGTGTGGCGAAATCGCTGGACTACTAAATCCTCGCCTGACACAACCAAAGAACATTATGACGTGTTTTGCAATGTGTGAAATCGAGTTTGCATTGCCGTAAAAGGTAGCAATACAAACACTAGGCCACTTGATATTCAGGTTAGGATGGTGCATCAGTGCATTTTCAAAACAAAAGTACTTTAGGTTTAGCTGTATCGTGAAGTGACTGGAACATCAAACTCAGAAGGTCAATGGAATCTCATTTTTCATCTCAAGTGTAATTGATTTGATAAATATTTAACCATTTCCAAACTTTGCAAAGCTGTGCAGGTTCAGAACTATTCAAACCTCAACATAGAGACTTTTTGCATTCACCTTGCAGTACGTGTTTATGGTTGGGTTGGTTTGTTTAGACTAAAACACTTGTTTCCAGATTAACAAGGAACAGTATCTCAGGAATACAGTGCAAAAGTCAGTTTCTGAAAGTAAAAACCCATTTGAGAAATTGATTTTTAACAACACACTCTTTATTGGGTTTTTCACAGCGATGCCATTTTGGTTTCCCGAAGAACCTTTCATGCAACCGTTCATAAAAGAACCAGTAAATAACTATTTTTTTGTGCAACGGGAAGGTTTAAGGTTCTTTTTTTACGAGCGTAACATAAAAACCTTTTAAGAAAGACCTATTGTTATATAACTACACTTAAAATAGTTAGTTTGTATACTTAAAACTGTTGACTTAAAATTATTTATATGTTCTAAGAATATTTTGATAACGTTCCCATTAAGTTATGGAAACGTTCTTTCAGAATGTTCTCAGAACATTCAGTTTTTCAAAATGTTTTAAAGCTTTTTCTTGTTTATGTGAGCTTTAGCAAAAACATTCAATTTTTCATTTTACAGACATTATGGTAATGTTAGTTTTGAATGTTCTCTTAACGTTTTGAAACAAGTTGTGACGTTTTAAAAAACATTAACGACTTGGAAAAAGTTTCCAAGAAATATGTATAAATAACATTTTAAGAATGTTATTAAAAACGTTTTTTTCTTGTTTATATGAACAATACCAAAAACATTAAGGGAACATTCAATTTTTTTCGTTTTACAAACGTTATGGGAATGATACTTTTGAATGTTCTCTGAACGTTTTGAAACCGGTATTAACGTTTAAAAAAAAATCATTAGACGAGCCTCAAACTAAAAACGTTTTTGTCTTTATGCGAACGTTCCATTTTTTCATTTTACAAACATTATTATGTTAGTTTTGAATGTTCTCTTAACGTTTTGAAACAAGTTGTAACGTTTTAAAAATCATTAGACGAGCATTCAACTAAAAACGTTTTTTTCTTTGTGAACGTTCCATTTTTTCATTTTACAAACATTATTATAATGTTAGTTTTGAATGTTCTCTTAACGTTTTGAAACAAGTTGTAACGTTTTAAGAAACATTAGACGAACATCCAACTAAAATGTGTAAGGAAAAAGGTTCCAAGAACGATGTATAAATAACATTTTAAGAATGTTATTAAAAACGTTTATCATTACCAAAAACATTAAGGGAAAATTCAAATTTTTTTCATTTACAAACGTTATGGAAACGTTATTTTTGAATGTTGTCTGAACGTTTTGAAACAAGTTGTAACGTTTTAAAAATCATTAGACGAGCGTCCAACTAAAAACGTTTTCTTTTTTGTGTTTATGTGAACGTTCCATTTCTTTCATTTTACAAATATTATGGAAACGTTACTTTTGAATATTCTCTGAATGTTTTGAAACAAGTAGTAACGTTTAAAAAACATTAGACAAACGTTTCATTAGTTCGTTAGACGAACATCCAACTAAAATGTTTCAGGAAAAAGGTTCCAAGAATGATGTATAAATTACATTTTAAGAATGTTATTAAAAAGTTTTCTTGTTTATATGAACGTCTTATGGAAATGTTACTTTTGAATGTTCTCTGAATGTTTTGAAACAAGTAGCAACGTTTAAAAAACATTAGACAAACGTTTCATAAACGATAACATTTTGAGAACGTTATTGAAGACCAGAACAATTACTTTCTATTAACGTTAAAGAAAAAAATTGTCAGAAAGTTCTGAGAGCGTTTCCTGCTGGGCTGTGCCATCATTTCTGATTAGATTACATAATTTTCAGTGCTTAATAAAAGTCAAAACACCTTTGTTTTTTTTATGATTACCAGTCCGTGTTTGCATAAAATGTTGTGATTCATGACTAAACTGGTTAGTTTAGTTCACATCTTAGAACTATTTACTAAAGAATTCAATTTAATCCTTCAACGAGAGAAACTCTTCCGGATTGAAGGCCGCAGTAGAAGCCGGCGCTCACATAATGTCTGCAGAGTGAAGTAGCCTGTTTGCCACGTCAGCAGTTTTGGCCATTCGGCCTGAGGGTTCCTGGTGTGTTACACGAACACGCATGCACAGGAGGGGAAAGCAAAAAGCCAAACACCCCAGATCACATTCCTGGGCCCCTGCGCTGACAAAAAAAACAGAAAGCGGAGAATGCAGGGGGAGCGAACGGGGCGGATATTTCCAGCAGTTGCTCTCACTATAATTAGACAGAATACAGGCGAACCTTCACGGCCATCAATCACACGCACTGCAACACCAAGAAAGGAACTTGTGTCCCGGTGACTGCAGGCCTTTATCTGGAGGAAAGCTTTTTATGTCGCACCAAATATAGCGATCACACACACTCTGAACCTGGGACGTGTCATGAAAGGGCACATTTGTTGCCTGGTTACTTGCAGGGAGTGCAAACAGAGGATGTGTGACGTGCCACGCCAGTCTGAGAGCAACACGCACCTGTCCACTGGATAAATGAGGAAAAGACGGACATGCGACATCAGAAATCGAGTCATTAAATCACTGCGTCCAATATACTGAATATAGAAGCAACAAAAATATGCCTTAAAGGGGTCATCAAAACAGTTGTGCTGCTTCATATTTCATATCAAGACTGCAAGCCAGTGTTTATCTTATTTAACCCTCTGCTGCACCTGATTTGGGAGTCACACTTGTGATCTTCACGGTCAAAAGTGACCGGACACCTGAAATGTAACTTTTTTCGCCCCAGTAAAATCAATGTAATTTATTTTTGTTCAATAATATTTTTTATTTTTTTATTTTGAGGTTCTGGGTCTGATCTGATTTCAACCTCTTATTTCAGTTTTCTGACTCGTTTTGGCTGTATGGTTATAGCCATACCAATTCATTTGAGTGTATATAATTGTGTATGTGTGTGTGTCTGTGAGTGTGTGTTTGAGTGAGTGTGCCTGTTTTGCAGTCTTGATGTTTTAGAGTGTAACACCTTCTTTGCTGTCCACTTTTTTACTGCATTGTACAGTTGAATTATTGCTTTTATTTGACGTTCATAGGTGTGTGTGTGTGTGTGTGTATAAGTGTGTTTATACGCATGCGTGTGTGAGTGGATGTGTTGGTTTTGCACTCTTGATGTTTTAGAGTTTCACCCTGTCATTGCTGTGTACTTTTTTTCTGCATTGTGTCAGATTTGTAGATTGTACACACAAAAATGCTCAGAATTTTTGTGTTTTTGTCGATTTCCCATTCATTTCCTAGGGTCGGTCATTTTTGACCGAAGACCACAAGAGTATTCACCCAAAATATAACATTATTTGAATGGTTATTTTTAATATTATAAAAATGCTAAAATGTCCAGTTTTCTAATTATAATTATAACGTTATTTAAAGGTTACTCAAACGTTTCTTAGAACACCCTACTAACTTCATTTGCTCCCAAAATATAATGTTATTTGAACTTTTATTTTTAATATTCTAAGACCATTAAAGTGTTTAGTTTTCTTATTGTAATTAGTACATTATTTAAAGGTTACAAAAACATAAAACTCAAATGTTTCTTATGACATTTTTAACTTTATTTTCACCCAAAATATAATGTAATTTGAATGTTTTTTATATATTCTAAGAACATTAAAATGTCCAGTTTTCTCATTGTAATTAAAACGTTATTTAAAGGTTACCCAAACATTTCTTACAATATTTTAGTAACTTTATTTTCATCCAAAATGTAACGTTATTTCAACGTTTATTAACAATGTTTTCTCTCAACATTGAGAATGTTCAAATACAAATAACTGAAAATTTTCTCTCAACATAAGAACATTCATCAAGTAAAAATAACGTCATGAGGACGTTCAAAGAATATCTTCTCTAAACGTTATGAGAATGTATATCAAATATTAATTATGGCATAAGAACATTCCATGAACATTACTTTAAGAACATTCCATAAACATTACTTTAAGAACATTTTGTCCTAACATTTATATAACTATTAGTGAATGTTGTGAGGATGTTCCCTGTTAGCTGGGATCCGCCCAACATGGGCCAAAGTCATGAAAGAAGGAGCGGAAAGAAAAGAGGGAGTAAGAGTTTGCTCTGACCTCATTTGTTAATGTGTAGCAGGCCTTTCCATATAGGCTCTGTTTGACAAGAGTTGCACAACACAGAGCTTTGCACTTTGGCTGGCCTGCGGAGGCGGGGCGTGTGGGTGTGGTAAAGCACGGGTAATGTTCTACCTTGGCAAGGTCGATCTCGCCGAAACTCCCATTGGTCACCCGTCACCGTCTGTGTGTGTGTTTCATTGCTTTGTTTTTGTTTTCTCTTAGTTTTGTCTGCAACAGTTGCTAAGTGCGCCGGCGGCCAAAGCCCTCCACTGTTTTTGTACTTCATGGTTATTGTTTCAAGTACAATAGTTTCAGGATTTTCAGGCTGGAATTGAGAGAGCGAGAATCCAATAAAAAACACCAATGAGCATAATGAGAATTACATAACCATCTGAATGCATTATAATAATGAGAATGTCAAATAATGTCAAAATGCAAAAAATTATAATCATCAGGATTTATTTACTTTTTACTCAAATACACACACACATATTTATATATATATATATATATATATATATATAATGAAAAAACATAAGAAAAAGCAGAAATTATATTTTTCATAACTATATAAATAAATATATTTTAAAAAACCACAAGAAAAAAAAGAAATTATATTCTTCATAAAATATATGAAGAAAAAAATATGATTTGTTTTTTTCAAAAATAAGAAATTTTATTTGTTCATAATATATTAATATATAAATAAATTTCAGAAAACAAGAAAAAACAAGAAATTATATTTCTCATAAAATATAAATGTAATTTTTTTTTATATTAAAAAACAAATAATTATGTTTTTCATTAATTATTATTATATAAATACATTTAAAGAAAACATAGAAAACAAAACAAAAAAAACTATAAATTATATTTTCCATAAAATATAAAATAAAATAAGTACATATAAATATATAAAAAAGAACAAACAAGATTATAACATGTTTTTAATAAAACATAAATACGTAAATATTTTTAAAAAAATTAAATATCTTAATTTTGATTTATTTAAAAATATAAAACAAAATATATTTTTAAAACAATAATAAAAAAACAAAACATAAGAAAAAATAAGAAATAATATTTCTAAATATATCTTCATGTCATCACCAAACTCAAAATGCTATGAATTAACCAGGATGATAAAGCACATGGTAGTCATTAACCAGTGAGGCATGGCTGGCCCCGCCCCTCTCCCCTCATTGGGCAGGGCTTATCTCACAGTCACTTGACCTTTGGCCCTGCAGATCTGTGGGTAAGAAAATAAACACAAGCACACCCATCACATCTGGAGAGCAGCGTTGCTGAACATTGGCCACTGCTTAACAAAGACGCCTTCAGGCCATGTGTGTTTAGTCTGTCAGGAACACAAAGTCCACAGTGTGTGTGTGTGTGTGTGTATGTGTGCATGCGTGTGTGCGTGCGTGTATGTGTTTTATGTTTTGTGGATCAGAGTAAAAAAAACACTCGATACGTATCGGTGTTAGACAGAAACTATGTTATGAATGGTTAGTGTATTAACTCCGTGCTTGTCATTCAATCACCACTGAGAAATCTTTGCCTTTTAACCCTATAAATACTGAAACACATCAGAGCAGTGACAATTACAGAGGGTTTGAGCCCCAATTAAGTCTAAACAAAGTTGAATTCACCCTGTGTTGAACTAGAAGTATTTATTTTACATATTACATAAGGCATATTTTATCAGTGTCATGAAACAATGTTTTAGTGACCACAGAATTTTGACTACAAATGTAACGTTCACTACAGAAGGTAGTGACACAAAAGTAAAAGTAATTGCAACTTTTATCTCACAAATCTTACCTTTTTCTCACAATTCTGAGTTTATATCTCACAATTCAGTTTCGTAATTTTGAGAAGTCATAATTGAGAGACATAAAAGTTTAAATGGCAAGATATAAACTCAGATTTGCGAGATAAAAATTCAGAATTGCGTTGTAAACAGAATTGCGAGAATGAAAGTCAGAATTGTGAAAAACTTCGAAATTGCGAGATATAAACTCAGAATGGCGAGATAAATTCAGAATTGCGACAAACTCAGAATTACGATATAAACTCAAAATTGCGAGATATAAACTCAGAATTGCGATGTAAACAGAATTGCGAAAACGAAAGTCAGAATTGTGAGAACGAAAGGCAGAATTGCGAGATAAATTCAGAATTGCGAGATATAAATTCAGAATTGCGATGTAAACAGAATTACGATATAAACTCAGAATTGTGATGTAAACAGAATTGCGAGAACGAAAGTCAGAATTGCGAGATAAACTCAGAATTGCGAGATATAAACTCAGAATTGCGATATAAACTCAAAATTGCGAGATATAAACTCAGAATTACGAGATATAAATTCAGAATTGCGATGTAAACAGAATTACGATATAAACTCTGAATTACAAGATATAAACTCAGAATTTTTGTCTTTACTTTGAATTATGTATGTGTATGCCCAGTAGGGGTCACTCTTGGGTGATTGTTCACAGAATATAGGTGGGAACCTTCCTTCAGGTAACAGGTGTTGCTGGAGGGAAGGTGCACACAGTTTTTTGACTGCTACGCTAGGCTGTTTGTACCACGCTATGCGAGTCGTTGTAAAGGTGAAGGACAGGTGGATTTGTTGACTGTTTGTTTGGATTCTTGCCTACATGGAAATGAAGACCAGTAATGGTAAAATAAATCTACAACAATGAGCATTTTAACATCTTGTGTGGACATTCCAGTTAATAGTAATCCAAGCGTGCGCGTCCATTTACAAGCACCGTCCAGCATCCCTCAGCTGCTTAAAGTATTAGACTTGGCCGCTTACAGTTACCATGATATAAAATTACTTGTAAAATGGGATAATATACACGTTTTGATGGGGTGAAACTGCTGTCTGTTATTGCCAAAAAAGACATAAAGTGCATGAGACAGAACAGCTGCACATCTCATTTCAAAGTAAGGAGACGAGTCGACCTTGAAGAGCACGGCAGCGCCTCTGTTCGTGTGGAGGACTGGAGATCGGTCTGAATAATGAGCGAACCGTGTTTCAGCTGTGTCCCATTAACCTTCCCATCCATATGAGATCAAAGATGGCAACAGGAGGGGAGCATGGAGATCAGCTGTTGCACGGTTGTTGCACCATTGCTTGAGCCGACATGAGAGCGTTTTCTCACAGATGTTAAAATATGTATAAAGACGATTTCACAGACCTGCCGGGCAAATCGAATGCTGAGACGCAAAGGGAGGATACACATCACAGCCGAGTGAAGAAAGTCCACACAAAAATCAATGCAGAAAGGTTTTTTTGTAGTTCGATGAGGCAAAAGAGTGAAATAAACAAAGGCCTTTGGAGTGGAAAATGCTCAG
Organism: Sinocyclocheilus rhinocerous; assembly: GCF_001515625.1. Classification (NCBI taxonomy): domain Eukaryota; kingdom Metazoa; phylum Chordata; class Actinopteri; order Cypriniformes; family Cyprinidae; genus Sinocyclocheilus; species Sinocyclocheilus rhinocerous. The sequence goes on along the minus strand of NW_015630341.1, from coordinate 257,363 downwards.
AGGTAAATCACCTTTTTAAAGACATTTCAGCCTCTCAGAAGGAACTTCTGACCTGAAGACTGTCTTGGAAACCAAATCCAACCAAAAGTGATTCTCTTTGGCTTTTTTCCAGAGCAGAATCCCTCGTCCTTGTTCCCGGCCTGTTATGACCTGGTTTTCCTCGCAACCTTCTGTAATCTTTCTGTCCGCTGAGTGCTGCGAGAGAGAGAGACAGAAAGATGTCAATAAGGTATCATGAAAGCAGCAGACATGAAGAGAAACTACAAAGAGCAAATGAAAAATCAAACTCATGCTTTTATGTTTGTTTTATTTTCGAAAGCAGCACTTCTTCTTTTTTATATATGTATTTTTTTATTTATATATTTATGTACTATTTTATATTTTATGAAAAAGATAATTTCTTTTTTTTATTATATCCATATATTTATTTATTTTATGAAAAAAAAAACTTTTTTCAGACTCTTTTCTTTCAAGTTTATATATCACAATTCAGACTTTTTTCTCACAGTTGCAAGAAAAAAGTCTGAATTGTGAGATAAAAAAAAGTCACAATTGCCTTTTACATTTTTTTTTATTATATGTTCGTAAAGTTCGTAATTACGATATCAGGTGCGTTCAAGTCATTTGTTCGGAGATAGATGGCGCTGTACCTTTTCTACAAAAAACTGAAAACTGGATTTTTAATAAATAAAAGCCACTTCTACAAAATACTGAATAAAGAATGTGCATTAACATGTTTTTTTTATTTTTCATTCAATTTATGAAGTTGCTGTAAACCGAATTTCTATTCTATCGTAATTGTACAATACTATTGTGTTTTAGCTAGTTTATTGTAAATGAAAAAAAATTCATTAATTTCAAGAAATTTACCATCAATACAGACACTTCATGTGCCTTCAACTCCTTAATATGATCTTTCCAACATGATTTGAATGCACAATAATGTAATAGTTGATTCAGGATTACCAGAATATTTTTCCCAGTCATCTCATTGGTAAAAAGTGTCCCGGTTTACCTGAATTCACCCTGCAGTATAGACCCTTTTCGCATTTCTGGGTGGAACGTGGAAATAAACTATAGCGGGGTAAAATTCTACATGGGAATTCATGGCAAATATAATTTAAACAGAAAAACACAAACACAAAAATGTGTGTATAAATGTAAATTCACATTTGTTTAACTAGATTTACTGTTATTATAGCGGAAGCGCATCATCACAGTCAGCGAAAAGTGTGAGTAACGTGAGTAACCGACGCCAATCCCTGTTTTTCCTCTAACTATAGCACTTTCTATTCTATTTTTATTCTACTTTATCTATTTATCTTCTTTTTTATTTAAAAAAAACTAACACTAGCTTTCTATTTTTTCTATTCTATCTACTTGTTTTTCTTTGTGTGTGTGTGTGTGTGTGTGTGTGTGTATATATATATATATATATATATATATACCTTGCTACGTGTACTGCGTTAGGCTAACCTAGACTTATCATTTGCACTTACATATTGTTGCTCTTTTGTTAGTTTTTATTGCTTCTATTGTCCTCATTTGTAAGTCGCTTTGGATAAAAGCATTTGCTATATCACTAAATGTAAATGTAAGTGCATAGTGTATAAGTACATAGTGTATAAGTGCATAGTGCATGAGTGCATAGTGAATAAGTACATAGTGAATAAGTGCATAGTGTATAAGTACATAGTGTATAAGTGCATAGTGAATAAGTACATAGTGAATAAGTACATAGTGAATAAGTGCATAGTGTATAAGTACATAGTGTATAAGTGCATAGTGCCATAGTGCATAAGTGCATAGTGTATAAGTGCATAGTGCATAAGTACATAGTGTATAAGTGCATAGTGCATAAGTACATAGTGTATAAGTGCATAGTGCATAAGTACATAGTGTATAAGTGCATAGTGTATAAGTATATAGTGAATAAGTGCATAGTGCATAAGTGCATAGTGTATAAGTATATAGTGAATAAGTGCATAGTGCATAGTGTATAAGTATATAGTGAATAAGTGCATAAGTGCATAGTGTATAAGTACATAGTGAATAAGTGCATAGTGCATAAGTACATAGTGTATAAGTGCATAGTGTATAAGTGCATAGTGTATAAGTACATAGTGCATAAGTGCATAGTGAATAAGTGCATAGTGCATAAGTGCATAGTGCATAAGTACATAGTGTATAAGTGCATAGTGCATAAGTGCATAGTGTATAAGTGCATAAGTGCATAGTGTATAAGTACATAGTGTATAAGTGCATAGAGTATAAGTACATAGTGCAGGGGTGTCAACCTCCCTGCAGATTTTTTTCCAACCCTGCTCCAACACACATACCATGTAGTTTTCAAATAAGCCTGAAGGACTTGATTAGTTGGATCAGGTGTGTGTTTAATTGGGTTGAATCTAAACTCTGCAGGGCTCCGGTCCTCCGGGAACTGAGTTAGACACCCCTGGCATAGTGTATAGTGCGTCATTTGGGACGCAGCTACAGACTGGATCTAAATCCTTCAGACGTGTGTTTCTGTAAGTCACCGAAAACATGCGAAACACGAGCCGTGACAGAAAACTGGTTGTTCAGTGCAATTTAGTTCACATAGCAGGTGCCGAAAAATGCGGCTTTGAGTCGCGAAAGTTGGGGTCGGGTGTGAGTTTGGTAACATAAGGCGGTTGTCACTCCGTAGTAAACACTCAAATACGAGACTGACAACCGTATTCTGCTGCTGTAAACTCCAACAGAGCAATGTGTTGAAAGTGGCACACAGTAACATTTTGGGGAATGTTTTCCTTCTAGTCTGCTTATTAAATGTTAACCAAATTAATGCTTTTTTTTTTTTTGCACTGATCCCAAACTTATTAATTTGATACAGACATGATTTGATTAATTTTATTAATTGTATTTTGGTTCGCATCTATCAAGTTTCAAATACAAGAGAAACAAAATAAGATAAAACACCTTTCATTTCCGTAAACAGCAAAACTAATGTTATTAAACACACCTGAGACACACAGCAATTCAGTTCTATATTCTTACAGTATACTGTAAGTTATTCTGCAACATAAACAGCTTCACCTGTACTTTTGCATTGTGCCTAATGACTCAACTTAATTGTACGTTCTGTTTTGGCTTCTGACATGTCCATTTTGTACATCTGCATTACTCCATGTTTCTTCAATGCTCACATTTGGATTTCCAGGGACTTTTCTTGGTTTTTGCAGCCTAAAATAACTGAACTTTCTGCAGCTTTTCGAAAAAATTATGGCACTTGCAGCATTTTTTGCTGTTTTGTAGCAAAACACCCACCAATAATCATGATGTACTTCTGTAATTAGTGTTAGTGACAATAAGATTATTTGTAAATATTTTTGTGCACAAATATTGAATTTGTGTTGAACAAGACAACGTTCACACCAACATACTCAAAATCGAAATACTCATAATTGTCTTTTATTTTGTTTTTACAGTTCAACAATTATTTAATTGTCTGTTGTTATGATATTGTTTTTGCAATTTATATATACAGTATATTACAGTTTATAATAGTTGTATGAGTAATTGCACATTGAGTAAATCGAAGTACTTAATATGTTTTATTTTTGTTTGTTTGTTTTTTGAAGAAAAATGGCTGAAACGAGACAAAAATACAAGCTGCCACAAATAATGCAGAGTTTGCTCGATTTTGTGTTCTACAGTATAGGAAAATAGACATATTTCTGCTGTTGAACCGCACTTTTCTCCTGCCCTATGCTGGAGATTAGTATGTTACCAGACACACTTTTTCTTCTTCCTCCTTTGCATGATAAATGCCCTCTCGCCCTGCTACCAAACCACTCTATTTTTAGCCCTGATGTCAAAAAGAGGCCTGCAGGAATCTCTGTGGGCCGCGATTCACATGATGGATGAAATCATCACAAAGTACAGTCTCTCTTTTTCACTCCCGCGCTGCAAATGGAGTCTGTGAAATGGAAATGAGTGTTGCTTTTTTGTCCTCGTGACACGAGAAACTAGGCGCTCATGTGAACGATGGAACGCCATCAGATCTGCCGAAAAACTGGAGCGCCGATGGAGGGAGGGAGCGAGGAGAGAACAAAAACAGATTTTGACAAGAGAGCGGGGGAAAGAGAAGCAGACAGGCGAGGCTTTTGTGCACTAGACAAACTTGTTTAGGGCGAGGAGCATTCGATCAGCTGATAATGTGAGGTGATGATAAAAAGCTCTCCGTTGTTTTTGTGCCTCAACAAAGGCGCTGGCAAGGGTTCTTCAGTTTGGCACGCTTCGAGAGTTACACGCCAGTTGTTTAGTCAGATACTGGATCAGGACGGGGTTCAGCAGAACTACAAACAGGTCCCAACATGGCCGTCCTGCTCGCGTGGCCATTTCAATAAGGATTTGAGTAAAGCCGGGATAAAAACTGAAAAGGAATCCATTGACAGAAATTAACTTTTGCATTAAAGAGCGATATTTACCCTCTTAAATTGATTTACATGAGCATTTTTGGAAATTTTCTAACCTTAGTAAAGACCAGTGTACAAGTCATCTTTCATGTACACTGCCGTTGGGATCAGTAAGATTTTTTAAATGTTTTTTAAAGAAGTTTCTGTTGAACAAGACAACGTTCACACCAACATACTCAAAATCGAAATACTCATAATTGTCTTTTATTTTGTTTTTACAGTTCAACAATTATTTAATTGTCTGTTGTTATGATATTGTTTTTGCAATTTATATATACAGTATATTACAGTTTATAATAGTTGTATGAGTAATTGCACATTGAGTAAATCGAAGTACTTAATATGTTTTATTTTTGTTTGTTTGTTTTTTGAAGAAAAATGGCTGAAACGAGACAAAAATACAAGCTGCCACAAATAATGCAGAGTTTGCTCGATTTTGTGTTCTACAGTATAGGAAAATAGACATATTTCTGCTGTTGAACCGCACTTTTCTCCTGCCCTATGCTGGAGATTAGTATGTTACCAGACACACTTTTTCTTCTTCCTCCTTTGCATGATAAATGCCCTCTCGCCCTGCTACCAAACCACTCTATTTTTAGCCCTGATGTCAAAAAGAGGCCTGCAGGAATCTCTGTGGGCCGCGATTCACATGACGGATGAAATCATCACAAAGTAGCTACAGTCTCTCTTTTTTCACTCCCGCGCTGCGAACGGAGTCTGTGAAATGGAAATGAGTGTTGCTTTTTTGTCCTCGTGACACGAGAAACTAGGCGCTCATGTGAACGATGGAACGCCATCAGATCTGCCGAAAAACTGGAGCGCCGATGGAGGGAGGGAGCGAGGAGAGAACAAAAACAGATTTTGACAAGAGAGCGGGGGAAAGAGAAGCAGACAGGCGAGGCTTTTGTGCACTAGACAAACTTGTTTAGGGCGAGGAGCATTCGATCAGCTGATAATGTGAGGTGATGATAAAAAGCTCTCCGTTGTTTTTGTGCCTCAACAAAGGCGCTGGCAAGGGTTCTTCAGTTTGGCACGCTTCGAGAGTTACACGCCAGTTGTTTAGTCAGATACTGGATCAGGACGGGGTTCAGCAGAACTACAAACAGGTCCCAACATGGCCGTCCTGCTCGCGTGGCCATTTCAATAAGGATTTGAATAAAGCCGGGATAAAAACTGAAAAGGAATCCATTGACAGAAATGAACTTTTGCATTAAAGAGCGATATTTACCCTCTTAAATTGATTTACATGAGCATTTTTGGAAATTTTCTAACCATAGTAAAGACCAGTGTACAAGTCATCTTTCATGTACACTGCCGTTGGGATCAGTAAGATTTTTAAAATGTTTTTTAAAGAAGTTTCTTCTGTTCATCAAGTTCATCAAGGCTGCATTTGCTTGATCAAAAATACAGAAAAAGCTGTAAATTTGTGAAATATTATTGCAATTTAAAATAACGGTTTTCTATATTATTATACTCTAAAATATAATTTATTTCTGTGATCAAAGCTGAATTTTCTGCAACATTACTCCAGTCTTCAGTGTCACATGATCTTCAATCATTCTAATATGCTGATTTAATAATATGCTGAAAAAATTACCGACCCTGAACTTTTGAATGCTAGTGCATATTGTTAGAAAATATTTCTGTTTTAAATAAATGCTGTTCTATCTAACTTTTTATTCATCAAAGAATCCTGAAAAAAGTATCACAGAAAATAAAAATTAAGTAGCAAAACTGTTTTCAACATTGATCCCAAACTTTTGAAAAGCAGTGTAAATTTTTACATTTACTCATTAGCCTAAATGCAATTTGGATAATACTATAGACACTATAGGGCGAATGCCAGTCAAATGAAATCAATATCAACAAAATCCATCTTAGCACTGCAGAAGTAGCACAGAAGCTGCATCTGAAGTGCCATTTAGATTCATTTATGCAGACAGTTTAATGCAGCTCAGAGATGCCATGAATGCATTTACACTGCAGTTACAATTGCATAAATAATGATATGAGATTGAAGTTTTACATATAAAATAGATTGAATGTAGAACTATGAAAAGACACTTTAAATATTAAACTAAAACTGCCAGTAGGTGGCAGCAAATCACTTTCTTAATAAGTGAATCATTGATTTACCAGTTGAATCATTGATTTTCAACGATTGAAGCAAGCGACTTGCTGATTACCGTACAAGCACAATACTCTTACTATTTATGCCATGAAAAGATATGTTAAAAATAGTAAGAGTAGTATAGTAGTATGCACTTTCAAGTTTAGCAGCCGTCTTTATGCATGGCTTATTGAATCATTGACTCACCCAATTTGTTCAAAAACAGTGAATTGATCAGGAACAAAACACCCCCATGTTAATCAGAGATGCAATGAATGGGGAAATAGAGCAAAACTGTCCATATTGACAATACTGTGTCTAAAATGTCATAACTTGGACATAACAATAACTTTTATTTATTATATACCATTGTATAAAGTATGAAATAGCAATCTTAAAGGGATAGTTCACCCAAAAATGAAAATTGTCATCATTTACTCATCCTTAAGTTGTTCCAAACCTGTATGAGTTTCTTTCCTCTGATATTTTGAAGAATGTTGGTAAACAAACCGTTTCCGGTAGCCATTGACTTCCATAGTATTGGGGGGGGGTGTAATGCAATGGAAGTCAATGGCTACCGGCAACTGTTTATTTCCCAACATTCTTCAAAATATCTTCTTTTGTTAAAAGAAAGAAAGAATGACAAATGAGCATCCGGCTCAAGCTTGCACTGGTAGATGGACATGGTAGTTTAAAACTTTTAGGTCTGTCCAACATAAAACTGGGTGGATGACCACCCTACGTCATACTTAAAACACCAACTTACTTAGCAGTTATCCTATTTTGTAGACAGAAGACAGTGAGGCTATTCGCTTGGAACATAGTCTGAGATAAACTTGTTAGTTGGATGGAAGAGGAAAGAGTTTTAGAGCCGAAGATGAGAGAAAAGATGGATAAACTCATAGCTCACTCTCAGCTTCTGTTACATAATCTCTTGAGTGTGAATAATAGAGCTCTCTATCTGTCTCTCTCCATCACCAGGGTCTCATTAGTGTGCCAATCTGAAATATTAGTTCATTCCTCCTCATTCCTCCCGCTCTCGACACACAGTATCCTGACAGCTTGATTATTCAAGAGCGCCAGAGTGTCTTTTTCAACAGCCAGACACAGAGGTTTAGTTTAGAGACACTGCAAGAGTTGAACTGAAGATCTATCTATCTATCTATCTATCTATCTGTCTGTCTGTCTGTCTGTCTGTCTTTGTATCTTTCCATCCATCTTTCCACCCATTCATCCATCCGTCCGTCCATCATTCTATCTTTGTATCTGTCCATCCATTCATCCATTCATCCAACCAACCATTGTTCTGTTTTTGTATCTGTCCATCCATCCATCCGTCCATCATTCTGTCTTTGTATCTGTCCATCCATCCATCCGTCCATCATTCTGTCTTTGTATCTGTCCATCCATCCATCCGTCCATCATTCTGTCTTTGTATCTGTCCATCCATCCATCCGTCCATCATTCTGTCTTTGTATCTGTCCATCCATCCATCCGTCCATCATTCTGTCTTTGTATCTGTCCATCCATCCATCCGTCCATCATTCTGTCTTTGTATCTGTCCATCCATCCATCCGTCCATCATTCTGTCTTTGTATCTGTCCATCCATCCATCCGTCCATCATTCTGTCTTTGTATCTGTCCATCCATCCATCCGTCCATCATTCTGTCTTTGTATCTGTCCATCCATCCATCCGTCCATCATTCTGTCTTTGTATCTGTCCATCCATCCATCCGTCCATCATTCTGTCTTTGTATCTGTCCATCCATCCATCCGTCCATCATTCTGTCTTTGTATCTGTCCATCCATCCATCCGTCCATCATTCTGTCTTTGTATCTGTCCATCCATCCATCCGTCCATCATTCTGTCTTTGTATCTGTCCATCCATCCATCCGTCCATCATTCTGTCTTTGTATCTGTCCATCCATCCATCCGTCCATCATTCTGTCTTTGTATCTGTCCATCCATCCATCCGTCCATCATTCTGTCTTTGTATCTGTCCATCCATCCATCCGTCCATCATTCTGTCTTTGTATCTGTCCATCCATCCATCCGTCCATCATTCTGTCTTTGTATCTGTCCATCCATCCATCCGTCCATCATTCTGTCTTTGTATCTGTCCATCCATCCATCCAGAAAGAAGTCCATCATTCTATCTTTGTATCTGTCCATCCATCCATCCATCCATCCGTCCATTGTTCTCTCTTTGTATCTGTCCATCCATCCATCCATTCATTCATCCATCCATCATTCTATCTTTCTATCCGTCCATCCATCCATCCATCCATCCGTCCACCATTCTGTCTTTGTATCTGTCCATCCATCCATCCGTCCATCATTCTATCTTTGTATCTGTCCATCCATCCATCCATCCATCCATCCGTCCATTGTTCTCTCTTTGTATCTGTCCATCCATCCATCCATTCATTCATCCATCCATCATTCTATCTTTGTATCCGTCCATCCATCCATCCATCCATCCGTCCACCATTCTGTCTTTGTATCTGTCCATCCATTCATCCATTCATCCAACCAACCATTGTTCTGTTTTTGTATCTGTCCATCCATCCATCCGTCCATCATTCTATCCATCATTCTATCTTTGTATCCGTCCATCCATCCATCCATCCATCCGTCCACCATTCTGTCTTTGTGTATCTGTCCATCCATCCATTCATCCAGCCATTGTTCTGTCTTTGTATCTGTTCATCCATCCATCCATCCATCCATTGTTCTATCTTTGTAACTGTTCATCCACTCATCTATCCATCCACCATTCTGTCTTTGTATCTGTTCATCCATCCATCCATCCATCCATTGTTCTATCTTTGTAACTGTTCATCCACTCATCTATCCATCCACCATTCTGTCTTTGTATCTGTTCATCCATCCATCCATAGTTCTGTCTTTGTATTTGTCCATCCATCCATCCATCCATCCATCCATCCATCCGTCCATTGTTCTGTCTTTTTATCTGTCCATCCATCCATTCATCCAGCCATTGTTCTGTCTTTTTATCTGTCCATCCATCCATTCATCCAGCCATTGTTCTGTCTTTGTATCTGTTCATCCATCCATCCATCCATCCATTGTTCTATCTTTGTAACTGTTCATCCACTCATCTATCCATCCACCATTCTGTCTTTGTATCTGTTCATCCATCCATCCGTCCACAGTTCTGTTTTTGTATTTGTCCATCCATCCATTCATCCAGCCATCGTTCTGTCTTTGTATCTGTCCATCCATCCGTCCATCTGTCCATTGTTCTATCTTTGTAACTGTTCATCCATCCATCCATTCATCATTCTATTTATCTATCTGTATCAGTCATTCTATTGTTCTGTCTATGTATCTGTCTATCTGTTCATCCATCCATCCATCCTTCCATCTAATCTACAGTACTTGTTTCAAGTTAAACTTTTATCACAGAGAATAAAAATGTCTAATGTTTTTTTCTCTCATTCCAGTGAATATTTGCACTGGCTGATCTGGGCTCTGAGTTTCCGCATCAGACGCAGTTGAAAGTGTGCATGTTAAACAGAGCTGTGGTCTAGCGCCAGCGTCCCGCGGCTCATTGTATCCACATCCTGCTCTATATAATCCCAGACGATTTCTCAGAGGCATGTGCTGGACTGTGGCCCAGAGCGAAAGCTATGCACGTCCTCTCCCATTCCTAAACAAAGAAAAATGTTAATAACAGACCTTGCTTGTATACTTAAGGACGCAAGTATGAACTTTCTTTCATTGTTGTTTGTGCACATCTGGATTTCGGTAGGAAAGGCTGTGTGGCGTCTCCTCCTCCGCTGGCAGTCGGGCTCAAGTTTGTGGGAAGACAATAATCCGGTGTCATCCAGTGCAGCCCGTGGCCGAGTCAGAGAGGATACGCGGTGCTGGGTGGGTTCACTGGATGCTTGAGTTCAGCAGGAGCTTTGCCAGGAGAGCGTGTGTGTGGATGAACCTGTGGTTGCACTCTTGTGGTTGAGTACATGTGTGCTGGCTCTTGCTGAAAGCATTCTGTGTTAGTGCATGCTTGTTTGTGTTGGCATCTGGAGGTGTCTGTGCATTTATGAGCGGCTTTGTGGCAAATTGTTGAAAAATTTAGCTTTGTGATTTAAATGCATGTATGTTAAGGTTCGATAAAATATTAGCATGCATTAAATTAGCACACGTTTTAAAAAAAACTTTTAAGTGAACATTTTAAAGGGATGGTTCACCCAAAAATTTACATTCTTTCAGGAAAGAAGTTATTTTGACTGTTTTTTGTCAGTTGGGTCAAATGTTGTTTGGTTCCCAATATATCTTCTTTTATGCTCCCATGAAGAAAGTAATTCATTTTTGGAATGGCATAAATGATTACAGAATTAAAATTTTTGGCTCCACTATCTATTTAAATTTTTTAAAGAGATTACATTTATTTATTTATTTTTTCAATTTGAGAAAATGCACCAGAAATATTAATGACATAATCTTGTATGCATTTATTATCGTTAACTAAATCTAAAACAATAGAAAAACATTTTCATTACTTGAAATAATTTTTTTTAATTAACTGATATAAATTTTTATACTGATATAAAAAAGCACTTTTACATTTCTTATTTTCATTTGATTGAAGTAATAAAATACCTACAACTAAACAAACTCAAATGAAAAACTAAAACTAAAAAAACTGGATATATTTTAAAAAGCTAATAAAAATGACAAAAACAGAACAAAATTATTAAAACATTAACTACAATTAAAATGAAAACAGAAAATATAAAAATCAAATCTACTTCAAAATATTAACAAAAATTATAATAGTATAAAATATATATGAAAAATAAACTTATTTTATTACAGCTAATTGTGACGGTCACATTTTTAATTTTCATTTGGTTTAAGCTGAAGTACTAAAAATCACTAAAAATAAAAATAATATACCATATTAATAAAATTACTAAAACTTTAGCTAAAATTAAAATGAAAACAGAAAATATAAAAATGTATATCAATGACACTTAAATAGTATTATAAATATATACCACCTGACTCCAAATAGCTTCCATTGGAAATGTCAACTTTAGAAAAAATACATCATTCATAGATTCATAGTCAGTTTGTGGAGATTAAACAAGACAATTAATAATTCTGGAGGACTTTTTGAAGTATTCAAACTCAAATATGACTGATAATTAAAACCTTCACCGCCCAGTATCAAGTTTTCTCTCTTGAGAACGTCCCTCACAAGCTCAATCTCTGACCTTTCTTCTGAAGTTTTGTTGGCCGTAACCCCATACGAGGGCTTCCAGCATGGCAAAGCTAGCTAGAAT
>NW_015630341.1:237915-242713 GCF_001515625.1 Sinocyclocheilus rhinocerous | reverse complement strand
TCACAGAGAACACAGAGAATAAAAATGTCTAATGTTTTTTTCTCTCATTCCAGTGAATATTTGCACTGGCCTCTGAGTTTTCTGAGTTTCCGCATCAGACGCAGTTGAAAGTGTGCATGTTAAACAGAGCTGTGGTCTAGCGCCAGCGTCCCGCGGCTCATTGTATCCACATCCTGCTCTATATAATCCCAGACGATTTCTCAGAGGCATGTGCTGGACTGTGGCCCAGAGCGAAAGCTATGCACGTCCTCTCCCATTCCTAAACAAAGAAAAATGTTAATAACAGACCTTGCTTGTATACTTAAGGACGCAAGTATGAACTTTCTTTCATTGTTGTTTGTGCACATCTGGATTTCGGTAGGAAAGGCTGTGTGGCGTCTCCTCCTCCGCTGGCAGTCGGGCTCAAGTTTGTGGGAAGACAATAATCCGGTGTCATCCAGTGCAGCCCGTGGCCGAGTCAGAGAGGATACGCGGTGCTGGGTGGGTTCACTGGATGCTTGAGTTCAGCAGGAGCTTTGCCAGGAGAGCGTGTGTGTGGATGAACCTGTGGGTGCACTCTTGTGGTTGAGTACATGTGTGCTGGCTCTTGCTGAAAGCATTCTGTGTTAGTGCATGCTTGTTTGTGTTGGCATCTGGAGGTGTCTGTGCATTTATGAGCGGCTTTGTGGCAAATTGTTGAAAAATTTAGCTTTGTGATTTAAATGCATGTATGTTAAGGTTCGATAAAATATTAGCATGCATTAAATTAGCACACGTTTTAAAAAAAACTTTTAAGTGAACATTTTAAAGGGATGGTTCACCCAAAAATTTACATTCTTTCAGGAAAGAAGTTATTTTGACTGTTTTTTGTCAGTTGGGTCAAATGTTGTTTGGTTCCCAATATATCTTCTTTTATGCTCCAATGAAGAAAGTAATTCATTTTTGGAATGGCATAAATGATTACAGAATTAAAATTTTTGGCTCCACTATCTATTTAAATTTTTTAAAGAGATTACATTTATTTATTTATTTTTTCAATTTGAGAAAATGCACCAGAAATATTAATGACATAATCTTGTATGCATTTATTATCGTTAACTAAATCTAAAACAATAGAAAAACATTTTCATTACTTGAAATAATTTTTTTTAATTAACTGATATAAATTTTTATACTGATATAAAAAAGCACTTTTACATTTCTTATTTTCATTTGATTGAAGTAATAAAATACCTACAACTAAACAAACTCAAATGAAAAACTAAAACTAAAAAAACTGGATATATTTTAAAAAGCTAATAAAAATGACAAAAACAGAACAAAATTATTAAAACATTAACTACAATTAAAATGAAAACAGAAAATATAAAAATCAAATCTACTTCAAAATATTAACAAAAATTATAATAGTATAAAATATATATGAAAAATAAACTTATTTTATTACAGCTAATTGTGACGGTCACATTTTTAATTTTCATTTGGTTTAAGCTGAAGTACTAAAAATCACTAAAAATAAAAATAATATACCATATTAATAAAATTACTAAAACTTTAGCTAAAATTAAAATGAAAACAGAAAATATAAAAATGTATATCAATGACACTTAAATAGTATTATAAATATATACCACCTGACTCCAAATAGCTTCCATTGGAAATGTCAACTTTAGAAAAAATACATCATTCATAGATTCATAGTCAGTTTGTGGAGATTAAACAAGACAATTAATAATTCTGGAGGACTTTTTGAAGTATTCAAACTCAAATATGACTGATAATTAAAACCTTCACCGCCCAGTATCAAGTTTTCTCTCTTGAGAACGTCCCTCACAAGCTCAATCTCTGACCTTTCTTCTGAAGTTTTGTTGGCCGTAACCCCATACGAGGGCTTCCAGCATGGCAAAGCTAGCTAGAATATCCTCTAGAGAGCAAAAAACCTCGACATTAGCGTGTGTATTCAGCTTTTAGTGCGTCTTAGTCACTGGGAAGCGTGTGAACTTGTTTACGTGTTTGTGTGTAGGTGGAGACGGGAAACTAATGCTTTCAAATGGACTCCTGATATTAGTAACACTCCACCTTGCTTCTCTCTCCTTCGCTCTCCACGTGTGTCCTGTTATGGTGGGCGGCGCGTTAAAAACCAGCTTTTAAACCGAGACGGTTGAGTCTGTAACTGGGCTCCCACAGTTTGTAGATGCTATTTTAACCGCACACATCCAGTAAACGTCTCCAGGCCCGTGTGCATAAATAACCAGCTGATTTGTGGTTGGTTATCGGAGACGTGCCGCTGAAAATGCTCCTCAGACCTTCATTAAGTGGTGCCTATTTAGGGAAGTCAAACTAGACGGGTGGTGCGTGAAGGAAACACACCTTCACATCGTCTCTTTCTGAACAGAAAGGCCAGCAGCGACTGGGCCACGTTTTGTCTGCAAATAGCAGCACTGGTTGAGCTGGTATTTTGAGCGTTGGCTGATGTCTGAGTGCCAGAGGATCATTCCACAAAACTCATACAGTGATGTACATTATTACCCTTCAGTAAGGACGCATTAAACAGATCAAAAGTGACAGTAAAGACATTTATAATGCTACAAAAATGCATCAACAACACACTAAACTGATCAGAAGTGACAGTAAAAACATGTATAATATGTCTGTTTCAAAAGATTTCTATTTCAAATAAATTGTGTTCTTTTGAACTTTCTATTCATCTGTGAATCCTGAAAAATTAAATGTTTCCACAAAAATATTGTGCAACACAACTGTTTTCAACATTAATAATAATCAGAAATGTTTCTCGAGCAGCAAATCAGCATATTAGAATGATTTCTGAAGATCATGTGACACTGAAGACTGGAGTAATGATGCTGAAAATTCAGCTGCGCATCACAGAAATAAGTGACATTTTAACAGATATTCACATAGAAAACAGCTGTTTTAAATTCTAATAATATTTCACAATTTGCTGTATTTTTGATCAAGTAACCTAAATGCAGCTTTGGTGAGCAGAATACAGAGACTTCATTATAAACATTAAAAAATCTTACAGACTCCAAACTTTTGAACTATGTATGAATTTAGTGTTGAATTTAATGTCTTTTACATTCCATATTAATTCTTATATTTTAATTGAAGTAGCAAACAAGATGTAGAATTGCATTTTTAATTTGAATGTATCAAAATAGAATTAAAATGATTTGAAAATCATCTAGAAAAAAAGTTGGTCAAGGATAGATAGATAGATAGATAGATAGATGGCTCTGATGTCTCTATAGTGGTTAAACATGACATAAAATTTGTTTTGGGTAATTCTAATGGGCGGTCTTTGGTCTCATTAATCTATTATTTGCTCCAGAGCAAATATTTTTGGCTGAGGGCAAAATCTCATCACGTTATATTTTATATAACATCAGCGCTGCCTTTGTACTTTTGACTGAATTGCCAAGCAACTTTTATGATGGCTGTTGTTGTTGTTTATTAAATATTATTATTCAATACATAATATTTTATATAAATAATAATAGTATTTAGTACTGGGAAACGGTGTGTATGTTCGTGATGGTGATTTTAGTTTCATTATTCCGCCATTAGATGGCGACAAGAGACTGTTTTTCTGAGTGAGTCCGCAGTAAAGACTTTTATATTGAAAGAGACTGAAACGGAAGTTCTTTTTACTTTCCACAACAGCTTGTAAGATGCAGTTAACAAATGCACTGATCAGCACTGTCATCACCCTTAACAGATGAAAGGACAGTACGACAAAGATATCGCTTTCCTCAGCGGACATTCAGACTCATGCTTTATTGTGAATATGAGACTGAGCTGAAGTATGAATGCTGTATCAGATGCAGGAAATCACACTCTCATAATACTCGACTCCACATAATACAGAGAGCTGTATTAATACAGTGATACAATAAGCTTTTAATGAAGCAACTCAACGTTCCTTCGTTACTAGTTCTAAAGTGACGTTTTTGAATTAGTAACGGATCTTGAGCTCAGCTGTTAAACTGTCAAACTGAGATCTGAATCCGTGACGGAAGAAAGTAGTTCTGCACAAAAGACACAACACTCCGTTGTTGTTTCTTATGTATTTACACACTCGTGCCATCGAACTGTTGCATAAACGCAATATTACACTCTTAGCCATGCGATATGGCTGTATATCAGCACAGATATGATTACCTACGACCGAATCACAGCCGTGCTGATATACAGTCATATCGCACTGCTACTCGTGTGATATTGCTCATTAGATTAATAAGGCATGAACAGCATGTCCATTTCCTCTGAATGTGGTCTTGTAGCTGTTCTAATGCTCGTGTACTCAGAATCACACACACACACACACACACACACACACGTCTGTCCTGTGTGAATCGTTATATTTAGCGGTCAGTGTCAGTTATAGTGGACTGAGATCTGCTGTTAGTGTGCTTCACCAGCGCAGCATCGCATTTCACTGCCAGAGTTCAAACGTCCGGATCGTTTGATTTCCCCAGAAGGAGGAGATTTATATGTGCTGATCGAGTGTCCGGCTGTCTGTTGAACCGGTCAAGGACGCTTCTCTGACACTGGCAGCCTAAATAGAGCACGTGTTCGAGAAGGACACTAGATCCGTTTCTGGGAGAAGCGCCAGGCGGTTGACTAGGAGCGACTCGGGTTCAACCAGAGGAACCAGAACCACAAAAATTCACCTCTGCATACTGCGCATCGTTCTCCTGTGAATGATTCTCCATGTATTCTCATTTACTATACTATATTTTCTATATTTTTATAAAATATTGAAAACTTTATACTGTGTGTGTGTGTATATATATAT
>NW_015630341.1:234203-236006 GCF_001515625.1 Sinocyclocheilus rhinocerous | reverse complement strand
GTCTGGTTTGCTATCCTTGTGGGGACTCTCCATAGGCGTAATGCTTTTTCTACTGTACAGACCATATTTTCTATTGCCCTACACCAACCCTACACCTAAACCTACCCCTCACAGGAAACTTTCTGCATTTTTAGATTAAAAAAAAACTTAATTCTGTGTGATTTATTAGCTTGTTTACCCACCGTGACACGAGTCCCCATGAGTCTGTGTGTATTCAGGTTAAGTCCCCACCAGAATAGAAAAACAGGTACACACACACACAAACACACACACACACACACACACACACACTCACTCGCGCTCTCCTCCGCTGGACATCATGTGACTGGCAGCCGCAGACGACGGACCTCAGCTTGATTCTGACTCTCGTACCGTGCAGTTCAGAAAAATATGACCGACAATGCTTCTATTACTTTCTTTCTTTTTTTCTTTTTTTCAAATTTATTTCATTCTAAATAATATGATAAGAATGAGCTATGTGAAGAAAATGAGCTAACTGATGCTAAACTGATGATCATGTTCTCCAGCCTGATCTGAGATCCAAAGAGTATCTCGAGCAGTGTTATTTTAGTAGTTATTTATATATCATTATAGTATTTATTCGTATTTTGATTTAGCTTTTATTTTTAAATTTTTATTTTTCACTTTAATTTAAGTTTTAGTAATTGTGTTACGTGATTTTGATTTGTTTTTATTAGGTTTTTTTATATTTCTATCTAGCTTAGTTTTTTCATTTAAGTTTTTAAAAATAATTTTAATAATTTTGTATATTATAATAGTAACTTTAATTTAATTTATTATCAAGGCAACATTTCAATTTTTTAAATTCTTTATTTAAAAAAAAAGATAAAGCTGAAATAAAATAAAATACAAATAATATAAATATAAATACAAATATTAGATGAAAAGCTTAAACTCATTTCTAATTTTCATTTAGCTTAAACTGAAGCACTAAAATTACTAACTGCAAATAAAATAAATAAAAACTAAAAACTGAAATAAAAATAAACCTAAATAATATTATTTAGAAAACAAAACTAATAAAAATGACAAAAGCACATAACAAATAAATTACTACATCTGGAATTAAAATTAAAAATGAAAACATAAAAATAATAACAATTAAATTGAGCTTTTTTTTTAATTTCATTTATTAAAATAGTTTTTATAATTTTGTATATTATGATTTAGTAATTTTAGTACATCAACTTAAACTTTTCATTTATTGCCAAGGCAACATTTCTAATTTTTTAATTCTTTCTCTAATTTAATTTGAATTCTTTAAAAAAAATTCTAATTCTATTTTTTAAGTGTGAGTTTTTCATCTAATATTTACATTTATTAAGCGGTTTATTTACAAGACCAACAATGAAGTGACTCTTGTTTACTTCAATTGGATTGGTCAAATAGAAACAGGGCTGCATACTAATTATTGGTTATTCATTTCACACCATAACTTTGCTGTGTGTTTTACATTTTTCAAACATTGTTTATTTCAGATTCTGAATACCAGATTTGGTGTGCTCTGTGATTTTTTGACTTTGAACTTTGTAAGTCCATATCTTACAAACAAAATCAACATCCAACAGTGTGAAATCACATTTTTTCTGTTGCAGTTGTGTTGCTGGTTTCTTAACTCTGATTGATTTTTTTCTATGACAAAAGGAGCCTGTTTGCGGGAAAGTCACGTCATGATTGCTTCAGCTCAACATTCCCCATCGATTTCAGAAGGGAAGTGTAACGTCACCGAAAATTCCTTGCAAACGTGTGTGTGTGTGTGTGTGCGTGTGTGTGTGTGTGTGT
>NW_015630341.1:223042-234178 GCF_001515625.1 Sinocyclocheilus rhinocerous | reverse complement strand
TGTGTGTGTCTGTGTGGCTGTGTGTGTGAGTGTGTTTGTCTGCTTTGACAGACCAGTCTGTATCTGGTTAGGAAAAGGGAAAGTTGCAGATATGTCTGGAAATGCTGTTAGCGCACAGCAGCCCAGTCACACAGTGGAAAAATCTGCTGCTATTTTCCTGTGCACCACCAAAATGTCTCTGAGCCGTCGTCTTTAACCTAGTTTCAGAGGATTTCATAAGTCTTGGTTATCTTTGTAGGTTATCATGTGTTTGTCATTAGATCATTCGATTTGATTGATGTTTACATTTGAATTTGGACACATTAAATATGTTATTCATAAAGAAACATGCACTTCTTAGACTAAAAGTGCCACATGTTAATGTAAACTTAGTTTAGTTAGAAAATTGGCTTTGCATTAATGTAAAAATAGAAAATAGAAATATGAAAGCTTGTTTTTGGGTTGAAAAAAAATTAATTGTGACTTTTTTTAAATCTCATAATTCTGACATTTTTCTTGCAATTCTAAATTTATATCTTACAATTCAGACATTGGTTTTGCGCAATTTTAAGAGAAACAAGTCAAAATTGCGAGCTATAAACTCACAATTCTGAATTTATATAGTATTTATTTCGATTTTGATATAGATTTTATTTTTATATTTTCAGTTTTTCAATTTTGTCTTTTTGTTAAGTTTTAGTAATTCTATAATGTGCCTTTGTCATTTTTATCAGTTTTTTATTTCTACCTAGCTTTAATTTATTTCTACTTAAAATTTAGCTTTTTAATTTTAATATTATAATTTAGTCATTTTGGTACACCAACTTAAATTTATTGTATTTCATTTAGTTGCCAACACAACATTTCACATTTTTAATTCTTCATTCTAAATTTTTATTTAGATTTTGATTTAGAATGATCTATTATAGAATTATTTATTAGAATTATTTTGAACGTTTTGTTTTTATATTTGTTACGTTTTGTTTTTATATTTTCAGATTTTTTTATTTTGTCTTTTTGTTAGGTTTTAGTAATTTTATATGATTTTGTCATTTTTATTAGTTTTTTAATATTTCTATTTAGTGTTAATTAATTTTTTTTAAGTTTTAGCGTTTTTATTTTTATGCTTTTAAAATTATAATTTTAAATTTTTAGTACATCAGCATAAACGTATTGTATTTCAGTTAGATGCCAAGCAATAATTCTAATTTTTCTTTCTTTTTTTAAGTTTGTTTTTCATCTAATAAAAAGTTAAAAAGTCACAATGATCTTTTTTATTTTTTATCTTGTGGCAGAATCCAAAACAAACAAACAAACAAAAAATCAGATGTAAACTCAGAACTCAGGACAAAATAGTTGAAATTGTGAGATAAAAAGCTGCAATTAACTTATTTTTGACAGAAACCAGCTTCCATACGAAATACACCTGCTGCTTCAGAAATCCGTGCCATTTCAGATTAATTTGCTAATATATTTATGAAATTGCACACACACACACACACACACACACACACACACACACACAGTTTAGAAATGTCTCAGTTGTGAGTGATGTTAATGAGGAGTAAATGAGCACAGCATATTCACAGCGTCTCACAGAAATTAAGTGTTTTATTTTGATTTATTTTATTTTAACATTATGTATTTATTTTAATTGCACTTTTTTATAATCTTATACATTTTTTAGTTTTTATTTTAAAATTATGTATTTTTAATTTTACATTTTTAGAATTTTATAAATTTTAGTGTTTTATTTTGATTGTTCTTATTTTAAAATTGTTTATTTTATTTGAATTTGTTTATAATTTAAGTTTTTATTATTTTAATTTTATAGTAAGTGTTTTATTGTTTTTTTTATTTTAAAATGATTTAAAATAATTGTTTACATTTAAATTAAATAAACTTATTTAAATTTTAAATTTTTATGATGTAATTTTTTTATTAGTTTTTTAGTAATTTAATTCAATTAAACAAAATAAAAGTGAGAAATGTTGGTTTGGCAGCCAGCTGAAATAAAATAAGTTTAAATAACTTTAATATTTATTTCAAGGAACGAAAATATTTTTTTAGTTATCAAATAAATAAAGAAACTAATTTAATCAGAGTCTAAATTATTTTATTTGGATTTATTTCTTAATTTAGCCGGCACATTTATCCAACTACTAGTAAAGAACATAATTCGGCACATTATTCATAATGGCAGGTTTATTAGAAATCAAGATTAAAGACACCCTAGTAATCTCAAACATGCTCCGATTCACTAAAGATCCCAAAGTCTGCGATCAAAACTCACAGATATGATCAAACAGTGGCCATCCTCAATGGGAAAGTGCCCACGCAACATTGCTCTAAAAACGTTGCCCCGTGTATCATCAGCCTTTAAGAGCTATAAAATGAATGTGGAGCAGCTCGAGTCATTGTTGAGAGATGTTTGAGATCATATTGAGATCTCTGACTTTTGATTGCAGATTATAAATTGGAGCAGAAGAGATTTAAATACATGCTTTCTGGCTAGAATATTTCCTCAAACTTAATATTTCACTCATTTAAAACACATTTGCTTGTTCACGGTAAACAAACATCTTTTTTACAGTAAGTGTTTTATTTTGATTATTTTAAAATTATTTATTTAGTTGAAGTTTTAGTAGTTGTCATTTTACATATCTATGTATTTATTCATTTTTATTGATTTTTTTAATTTTATATTAATTTATATAATTTTTTATTATCAACTAAATGAAAATTGTTGCCTATTTTGAAATGTTAAATGTTTTGAATATTTTTTAATAATTTTTATTGTAATCTTCTTTAAGGTTTTTATAATTTTGTCATTTTTATATATCTATATAGTTTTTAATTTTATTTCTGTTTACATTTTATATTAATTTCTATTATTTTTTTATTATATTATATTTATATTTCATTTCATACATCAGGTTACATTAAATGAAAATGAGACATTTTAAATATTTTGAATAATTTTATAATTTCCAATTTTATTCCAATTTTAATTAAAGTTTTAGAACTCTAAGTAATTTAGTCTTTTATATTAGTTTATATATATAAAAATGAAAATGAAGGCAATTAGCTGAAACAAAATAAGTTTAAGGGTTTTTTATGTGTTTCTTTATTCCAGTTAACATTTATTTTATTTCATTTTTCTGGTTTTAGTGTGAGTTTAATCACCCTGCTCAGACTCAGACTCAGATCAGACGAGCACGTTTCCGTCTCAGCCAATCAGAGGCCAGCGTTCGAGACACCAGTCCTGATGTGCTTTCCATCCCAAACTTTGTGTCCTACTTTTAGAGCGCTTTGAGAAAGTGCAGCTGGATGAGACGAGAGAGAAAGAAGGAGGTGTTTATCTTCATACAGACACAAACACGTCTCACGGGACGCAGACACACTTCTGCATTTATGATGCTTGTCACTGACGGCTCAGTTAAAAACAAAAAAACAAAACGCAAAAAATTCTTCTTTTTATAGAAAGTCGTCAGATCATCAGAGTAATCACAAATCAGATCTACTTCTTATTGTAAATATTACGATAATAAAACAAAAATATATTACTATAATAAAATATTATTTAAAAAAATATATTTTTTTGATTATTAAATGCAAAATTAAAAAAAATAATAATAATTTTAAAATATTTTACAATTATTCATTATAAAAAAAACACTAAATTCCTAAGCAACATTGAGATTTAAAGTCACAAAACCATGTTTTAACCATAGACTGTATAAAAACATGGACGTGATATTAAAAGATCATTTTAATTTTATAGTAAGTGTTTTATTTTATTTTTATTTTTTTTTAAGTCACTTCCTTGTTGGCTTCACGAGAGAGAGCGGGAGGTTGCCGCTTGGTTTTAACCCGTTTTACTTCCATAATATGGCATATTTCTGAGTGAAACAGGATATTTAATGGTTAAAACGACTTTATTGTTTGGCTGGTGAAAGTATGATATGCTATGAAACTATTATATGTTATAATATTACAACAAAAGTACTAAAACTTTAGCTAAAATTTTAATTAAACTTAAATTTAATTCATAAAAACCGAGTCAAAATATATTAATAGAAAGTGTAATCGTATCTCAATGGTACTAAAATAGCACTGAGGTAAACAAATAAAATATTGTAAATATTAGATAGATATCAGCTGGCCAGCTGATTTCAGATCAGTGCTAATCTCTCGATTGCTGTGAACCGCACACAAATATAACACAAAATCATGAATGATGATTCTTTAACGTCTCCATTTAACTCAAATATCGAATAGAATGGCTCGTTTTAATTTGACTGCATCTTTAATCGATCATTATTTGGTAGTTTAGGGTTCTTGAGTTGAGCAACAAGTCAAAATCATACTGATGTTTCATTATATCTCTTCAGATCGGTGTTTTGGTTTCTGGGTTCGTTTAAAGCAGCAGAATATGGATGGTTGTGTAAAAGAAATTGGGGGAAATCAATCAATAAATAAATAAATGAGTGATTCCTAAACATTTTTGTTAGCCGAACCCCTTTGAGTTAAATGTCCCCCTGAGATTTTAAGTAAATATTTCAATAGTGTAACACCACATTTGCATGTTCACGTTGATTAACGGCAGACATGTAATTGTTTGATCACAATTATTTCTAGAGATAATTTAGCAGTGGCTGATATTGGTAGGAACATGGTTACTATAGTTAAACCGGGGTAACCACAAATTAACCATGGTTTTGCTACACTAACTATAGTTTAACCATGGTATTTGTAATAAAACACCATGGTTACTACACATGGTAAAACCACGGTTAATTTTCTTAAGGAATTTGTATTTGTGTAGCCTGTATGCTTTCTTTCTTTCTTTTTTCTTTCTTTGTTTTGTTTTTAAAACTGTGCGCTGCCTTTATTGCTTGTCTTATTATTTATTTCAATTTGACATTTTTTTAATGATTTATTCAGTCATCATGACCCCTTTAAGTTCACTCATGAAAATACTAAAATTATTTACTTATGATTTTTCAGAACTGTATCCCGTTTTTTTTTTTTTTTTAATTCTTTATTTGTTTGTTTGTTTGTTTTGTGTAGAATTACTTAAGTTTGCATTTCTAATGCAAAGCATCATACTATTTCAAAAGATTTGGAATCAGTGTTATTTTAGTATCACTGATATAGTTTAGTTTGTTTATATTTTTCATTTTCATTTTAAAGTTTTGGTAATTTTGCTGTATAAAAAATCTATACAGGTTTTATTAATTTTTATTTCATTTTTATTTTTAGTTATTTTATCAATTTAAATTAAACAAAAATGAGAAATGCTGCCTTTGGCAACTAGCTAAAATAAAAAAAATATTTTAAAATATATATTTTATTTTATTTTTAGTTCATGTTTGTTTTGTTTCAAGCTACACATTTTTTATGGATTGAAATACAATAAAGATGTTTTATTGAACTTGTTCTAACTTAACTTCTCGTAAGACACAGAATAGCTTATATTAATTTTGCCAAATAAGAACTTCGTGACGATACCTTGTTTTTTTTCTTCTGTAATTCAACGTCACGTTGTCAGTTATTCCTTCCAATAATCTAATTCTAATCAAATAGAATCGACTCAGAAGAGACGTGAATGAATGCACGCGTGTCGCCTGATCCACAAATGCACATTTTAATCGCTACATGCACAAATCATGATACTTTAATACAAACTATAACATTTGTATTCATAAATATGTCTCTATTTGAACAAAATGCTGCACATTAATGTAATTCTTAACTCTGCAGACACCGGTTGAAAAGCATTTGTTTTAGTGTAGTGAGGCACATTTGCGATTTTTTCAAATCGTGTATACGTTAATGATTTGCACTGGGTCTTGTTCGTTGGTAGTTGTGTGTGTGGGGGACGTGAAATGCTGTAAACTGCGAAAATGAAGTCTCAAAATCCAAATGAACTGAACAAGATCGACTCGAACTAGACGTCAATTAATGCACGCGTGTCACCTGATCCACATATGCATAGATTCCTTTTTGCATTAGCAATTTATGATATATTAATGCAGAACAGAACATTTTTATTCACAAACATGTCTGTATTTGTACAAATCGCAGCACAATCATTTAATCCCGAATTCCACAGACTCAAACTGAAAGGCATTTGTTTGTGGTTAGTAAGATACATGTATAAAATGTATGCATTGCATGGATAATTGTGCGTGCATCTATTAATCATTTTGAGTCTAATATCATCCCATAGACCTGGTGCTTCACTGGACAGACGTTTGGTGAAGTTCAAAGTGAACAGAAACACAAGACCAGAGTGTTGTTCTTTATGTTTAAGTATGGCAGCTGTAATGAGCCGTGAAATTTAATGGAGCTGAACTTGCTTTTTACGCTTGAGTGAAATCGTCATCGGCTGCTTGGAGGAAAAATAAAGAGAGAGATGAAAAGGAGAACAGAAAGAAAGACACAGACGGATGGAGAAGAAAAAGGTAAAACCTCATTTGATTTGTAATTGTAGTCAAGCAGTCGTAAGCTATGAAAGAACAGAAACTTCTGAGCTCATATGTGTTCCTGTTTTGCAAAAACGTTCAACTTATTCTTGTTTAAGGAAGTGTTTCTATAACAGACTGCACTGAAAAACAACACTGCTGTAGGATTTACTGTTAAACAGTTTTCACTCAGAAATCAGAGTCAGTTTCGCAAATAATTACAAAGAAACGGCAAGAAACACATTGAATTAAACAGGACATTTTAGAAAGTAGAAATAATATTTTTTAGAAATATTTTATATTTTAGAAAGACTGAAATAATATTTTCTTGTAAACAGGGTTATTAGAGGTAACTAAAATTAAAACCTTAAAAATATTTCAAAATATAAATAATTATTTTTAATAAAATAAAAATGTGTATATATATATATATATATATATATATAATTTCAGCTTGTTGCCAAATAAAACTAAAACTGAAATAAAAATAAAAATTAATAAAAATCATATAGACATATTAAAAAAAATGTCAAAAACACAATAAAATAACTAAAGCTTAAGCTAAAATGAAAATGGAAAATAACTGACTCAAAAAAATATTAATAAAATCTATAATATTGTATCAATCATACTAAAATAACACTTGTAAAACATACTCCAATTTATGTACAACTTAAAAAAAAAAAATTTTTTTTGAAACAATATATCTTTATTTTTAATTTAATTTTAATTTTTTTAAATTATTTTTATACTCTCATCAAACTTTTAGTAAAACATTTTTGCGCTGTTATTATCCAACCAGTAACAATTACAATTGTTAAAGAGATATTTTATAAAATACCAAAAAACAACATTCTGCTTGAAAATGTGTCATTATAGAAGAAACACTTGAAATATTTCCTAATATATATTTGATTCATTGTAGAAGTGAAAATGAAAATCAACTCAGACCAAAGCAGCAAAAATATTTAAAAACTGTCATATGATTTCCAGCATTGAGAGTTGTGATTTTAATATTTTATTCAGTGTTTTAAGCCATACAGAGATGTGAAACTGTGCTGCATCGTAGGAATGAGCCGCTGATTTCATTTTCAGAAGTGAAAGTGACATTTCGAACGGCTCTTGCTGAACTTTTACGCTCCGTCACAGTCTGTCTGTGATTCCTCGGAAAGAACCCGTCTGGCGATCCGAGTGAAGCTGGCGTGTTTTGCTGCAGGTGCTTTGTTTCTACTGTAGTTACAGTGTTGGTGATTGAGTGGCCGGAATCGAAAGCGACTCTAGAGAAGTGAAAGCACCTGACGGGGATTTCATAACTGTTACTGGGACTTTTCTGAGGTCACGCAGAGTATGCCGTTACCCACAATCCACTGCGGTAGGCAGCAATATTAGTACAGATTCATCTGTGTTTACCTTCCTGTAGTTCAAACCGTAGATCAGCGCGCTCGCAACGGCATGGTCATGGGTTCGATTTTTCAAGGATAAATGTACACCTTGAATGCAATGTTTGGATAAAAGCGTGTGCCAAATGCACATTTACATACAGCAGGGTTATTATCATCAACTAAAAATAAACCATTAAAAAAAAAAACATTTTTTGAAAAACTTACACTTATTTTATTTAAGCTAGTTGCCAAGGCAACATTTCTTTCTTTCTTTCTTTCTTTCTTTTTTTTAAGTTTAAGCTGAAGTAGTAATGTAACCAAAACTAAAAGTGAAATAAAAACTATAAAAATATGAAAAAAATGAAAAATATATGGACACATTTTTAAAACAATTTAATTAAATGGTAAAAACACACGAAAATATTGCTAAAATTACACTTATTTTATTTAAGCTAGTTGCCAAGGCAACATTTCTTTCTTTCTTTCTTTCTTTCTTTTTTTTAAGTTTAAGCTGAAGTAGTAATGTAACCAAAACTAAAAGTGAAATAAAAACTATAAAAATATGAAAAAAATGAAAAATATATGGACAAATTTTTAAAACAATTTAATTAAATGGCAAAAACACATGAAAATATTGCTAAAACTTTAGCTAAAATTAAAAAAGGAATATATATATATATATATATAGACATTTAAAATAATAATATTAAAAATGACAAAAGCACACAACAAATTGCCAAAACTTTAACTGAAATGAAAATGAAAATGATAAATATAAAAATAAAAACTATTAATGTAATGTAAAATATTATGGAAGCTTGTTTCTGCCAGAAGATAAAAAAAAAATTATAATAATAATTTTAATAATTAATTGCACCTTTTTATTTCACAGTTTGGCCTTTTTTATCATTGCAGTTCTTGATGTTAACTCGAGTCTGAGAAGTACGTATATTAGTATATACTTTATATTATATAATATGAATATATATACTGTATATACAAACACACATAACATTTCTATTTTATTTTTTTTTATTTATCATGTATATATATATCTTTTCATTATTATTATTATTATTGTTATTATTTTGTGATGGAAATTAGCTTCCATAAAATATAATAGTATATTAATGACACTAAAATAACGCTGACATATGATGTAGCAGACGCTTTTATCTGAATGACAGTATTGTAAGTTTAGTGTAGATAGAGTTCATACTTGTTCAGTGTAGCAGTTTCTACCAGAAATTCAACGTGTATCTTGATCCATTTTATATTGCGTTTTATATTTGATCTCATTCAACACCAAATAACCTGGAATGTGTTACTCAACAAGCAACTAAATGAGGAAAGCACACTATTTTCAACAGATGCTTATGTTTTCCTGTAGCTCAAACAGTAGATCATGCACTAGAATCATGAAGGTCATGGGTTCGAATTCTGCTAAAACTGACCTTAAATGCAATGTTTGCATGTTGCAAGTCACTTAAAAAAAAAGTTGATTAAGATAGCATCTTCCAAATGCATGTAAACATAGTGACTTTTGGCCTTTTTTGCAGCGCTGGTGCGTTTGTGTTCATCATCAGCGACTCTCGTGCCAAGATGAATGATGTTGTCAAATGGGCTGAACTGTAGCAGATCTATACGGGAATAATGAGGCTCTGGCAACCCTCTCGTCCACACACAACTCCTAAACGTCCAGTTTGAGAAGCCTGGCATCCGCTGGGTTTCCGTAGCAAAGCTGTAGGAGATGTGAAGGCTGATCTGTTATTAGAGGATCCCTGAGAGGCCACAGTCCTGCAGATGTTTGAATAACACGTCTGCTTCTCTTCCCAGTTTAAAGTGCAGCACCATATTAAACCAGGTCAGGATATTTTCTGGCTCCTTTGGCTTTGTTTATGATGAAAGCTGAGGAGACAAGAGTGAGATTGAGATTGAGATGACAGACCGCTGATTTTTTGGGGGCCGATACCGATTTTAACAATCACTTATTGGCCGATACCGATATTTGTCACTTCCTCTCTTATTTGAAATTTTGGCATCAAAATTGATAGTATTTTGATCATGTTTTAAATCAGCAAAGTTCAAAAACACCTGCATTAAATTATACTATCGCTGCATCATCAAATAATTTCTAATGAACTTGGATTGGATCCATTTAACATTCAGCAGGCCTACATGAATACAAGAGAACAAAGATGCGTATTAAATAAACAGTGCTTTTTAGGTAGGTTTAACAGGTTTCAGGTACAGAAATAAAGTAAACAAATGTAAAATAACACTTCACTGTATAAATTAAATACATATTAATCCTTCTTTATTCTAACAGACTTTATTATGATTAATCTTCTAATTTGTTTTTGTTTACATTTTAATATGTTTTGTAAGTTTAAATATGTACGAGATCTCCTTTACTAAGGCAGGACTCTTATCTTGGCGGCTTTTCTAATCTACAGAGCAGCTATATCGGTAATGAAAGCACGCAGTTCTTCGGATTTAAAGTTTGTCAGTTTATTAAGCACGTCCCGAAATGGCATGAGATCTGTATATATTTGTTTACTGTTAGTTGTAATAAGTGTTTTGTGTAATTCGCTGTATGTTGATAATAATGCAACTGAGAGACAGAGTTTAATGTGCACTTCTCGTGCTGTGTTTTGTTTTGCTCTTATGGTGATTTTTTTTAAAAAGGACGCAATAAACTTAATAAAACATCAGTAAAGTTTTGGTCATCGTTCAGATGTGGTCCGCTACACTTATGAAAGTTACAAAAGTTATTTAGTCAAGAATAGTGTGCGATCTTTTGTTATTTGATTAGCATTAAAGTGCAGACAGCAGCGCTAGGATTATGCAACAGATATTATACAGCTCAGTGCCTTCACGCAGTTAATTAATAAACCATCGGTTTAGTTATATCGGCCTTGTTCCTTATATAGCCGATATGCCGATGGTTGTAAATTAAGGAGAAATCGACCGATACATCGGTGCATCCCTATATGTATATATAATGTACATAGTAATCTTATATAAATTATAAAATAGTACAATATATATATTTTTATATTATTTTATAATGTATATATGTATCATATAGTAGATTATATATAATATGTAATTTATATAATGTACATAACATTTTTATATTATGTTATACTTCATATATATGTAATAAATACATACATATACACATATATAAAATGTAATCTATGTAATAATGTAATAATTATATACATTATAAAATAATAGAATATATATACATTCTTAGCACAATATACATTTAAATTTTTTTATAATTATGTATTATTTAT
>NW_015630341.1:221294-222422 GCF_001515625.1 Sinocyclocheilus rhinocerous | reverse complement strand
GCACAATATACATTTAAATTTTTATATATATATATAATTCGGATATTGAAATATATATAAAATAAATTAACATAAATATAATATTTTATATTATTTAATCATTTATATATAATATAAATTCTATAAAATGTATATATATAAAATTATTTAACAATATTAACATTTTATATATTTAGAATCATTAAATATACATTTCTTTATTATTTTATTTTATGTTGTTTCATTTATCTTACATAATATTTGTATTTTTATTTCCAGCAGATGGGGGAAAACGGCTGGAGCAGCAGTGCAGTTCAGGCACAAGAAGAATTGTCCATCAGTTTGTGACGTCACGCATCAGACTCTTGCAGTGTAGAAACCTGCGCTGATTTACGTCAGACATTGACATTGCACTCATCTCATCTCATCTCATCTCATCATCTCGTCTCGTCTCGTCTCGTCTCGTCTCATCTCATCATCTCGTCTCGTCTCGTCTCATCTCATCTCATCTCATCTCATCTCATCTCATCTCATCTCATGTATGGATGCATTAAGTGAGTGTGTCTCTGAGCGCATGAGCTCATCCTCCATTAGCAGCAGCCGGAGGGAATGATTGAGTTTGCGGGCAGCCCGTCTCGGTGCCGGTTTGGCTCGTGTTGCCAGCAGACAGCTGGCCTGTAGAGGTGATTCACAGATCTGTGTCTGGAGAAAGCTGATCTGCTGCTGACGGCGCAGGAAAGCCTGATGCGAGACTCAGCTGCTGCACATCCAGCTTACAGTATTACTGTAAAACTGCATTCTTCTGCAGTTACCCACACCCACAGAAAATTGAATTAGAATTTTATACAAAGAAATAGATTAATATAATATACATAAAAATAAATAATATGTAGAAAATATAATAAGTAAATAATAAAGATCTTCATGCAAAGAAATACTGACATAGACATTTTAAATGTTTGTGTATATATAAATTCTAAATTAGAGCATTCTGGGAAACAGTTTTTATCTAGCATGGCCCAAAAAATAACTATATTTTATATTATTTAATAAAAATGTATCTATATAGTTTATACTTTATGTAAATATGAATAAAAATATAATATAAAAATAAAAATATAAATATAAATATAAATTTTAAGTTATATA
>NW_015630341.1:216238-221104 GCF_001515625.1 Sinocyclocheilus rhinocerous | reverse complement strand
ACACACACACACACACACACATATATATATATATATATATATACTCATTCCATTCCATAATCTTTTTTAAAATTAAAATTAAAATCTTGTTCTCTACCTCAACTCAATTTTAGGAATTGAATCAGCATGCTTTTGCCAAGGGCAAAAATTCTAATGCAATACAACTGTGCAACATTAATGCAGTTTCCAGTGATAATCAGAGGAAGGAAACCAGATGAGATCAGCACAGAGCCGCGAGGGCAAAACTTCAGCGACGAATGACTTCCATGAACCTGGTGAACGTCTGCTGCACTCGTCCCGTAAAAACAACCTGGACTCAACCATTTAGAAGTGAGTCGCTAAAGCAGAACCGAGTCCAGGATGATTTAAGATGTGTGTGATATCATAACGGATGCGTTCGTCAGATAATGTCGTGATAATGCGATGCACATGTGAGTTAAACTGTTGGTCGTTTGAGGGCAGGACAGAGTAGGTGACATGCGTGAGACGTAAGAACTGAACGTTTGAGCGATTCTGCAGGTTTGGCAGTGTTTGTCCTCTGTGTGTCTGGCTCTTCATCAATGGAGATGAGTCTATATATCAGAGTGACACGCGCCAAAAAACAGCCTGATTTAAATTAGGCCACGAGGAAGCGCGGAAAAGTATGAAGCGTACTTTCCTTTGGTGATCACTTTGATTTATATTCAACCTGGAAAGTTTGGCTACAGCTTTCAGAAAGCCGAGACACAAACCAAGTCACCTTGAACATCTGCTGCGACCAGCTCTTGTGTCAATCAAGTGCCTATAACACCTGAAAGTGACTATATACTGTATTAAATCATGCTCCTAGTGTTATTATGAATGATTTATCAGCAGTGTTGGGGGTAATGCATTACAAGTAATCCGAGTTACGTAATCAGATACATTTTTCAAGTAACTAGTAACTAATTTATGAGACAATGTTACTTTTCAAATAAGTAAGGCCAGTTACTTTGTTTTCCCATGTATTGACTGAACATGATGATTATTGTAGTTATAGACTACTCATCTCACCTGCACAAAAACAGATTCAGTATTCCTCGAAATGAATAAAAACAGTGAAATGCAAACTCAAAATATGACTGCGCTAATTAAATATGTTAAATAACACAAATATCCTTTGTGTATTTAATCTCACTGCTGATCCAATTCAACCATATGAATAAGCAAAAATTACTTTAGATAAACATAACATTTGTGTTTCACTTGTTTTTTTATTGCTGAAGAGTGTTGAACTTTCTTCTCCTGTGTCATAGGTTTGTTTGAGCGGCGTCCTCTACTATTTTCTTCAGCCTGAGGCGTATTCGAGTAACACATTGAATTAAACATGAAATTTTGAAGTAGAAAGACTGAAATAGTGGTTTCTTGTAAAACTGTATTTACAACTTTGAAAAATCATTTTTAATGTAAAGTACTGTTCCCGTTCAAGGGAACTTCGAACTGCGTCCTCTAGGGGTCGCTATGGGAAACCTAGAGGACGCAGTGTCTCGTTCCCTACTCAGGGAACCATGGTTACATAAGTAACCTGAGACGTTCCCTTTCAAGGGAACTTCGAACTGCGTCCTCTAGGCCCATAGCGACCCCTAGAGAACGCAGTGTCTCGTTCCCTTCTCAGGGAACCATGGTTACATAAGTAACCTGAGACGGTATTTTAGTTTTATATACTGTTATTTATTAATAGAATTATAGAATTTTAATTTTTATATTTTATATTTTTATTTTAAACTTAGTTGACGTTTTAGTAATTTTGTTATGAGCTTTTGCCATTTTTATTAGTTTTTGTGTTTTTTTTATGTTTCTCTTTAGCTTTATTTTTTATTTCAGATTTAGTTTTAGTAATTTAAGTACTTAAACTCAATCTAATATTTCTATTTTATTTAGCTTTATTTCAATTACTGAATATGGTTTTTAATAGTTTTAGTTAACAATAACAGTACTGTATTAGTATTAATTACTACATACTAACAGTATGTATTTGTTGGTGATGAAAAAGCACATTAAGACGTTTTTAACTCAAATACCATCGAGTCCATAATCCATAATAACGCTTCCTCCAGTGAAAAAGTGCATCTGCTGTTGTCTCTCACATCAAAATCCAGCCACATATTTGTTTAGAGCTGTTTAAACGCTGCTTGATCTGTGCAGATTTCTCTCCTGATTCAGACAAGAAAGCGTTATTATGGATTATGAACTCATATTTTAGTTAAAAACGCCTTAATGCTGGATTAGTTTCAGCTTTTGTCTTCTCCAGATGTTAACTGATGGACTGGAGTGCTGTGGATTACTTGTGGATTATTGTGATGTTTTTATCAGCTGTTTGGACTCTCATTCTGACGGCACCCATTCACTTGCAGTGAGACACTGATGCAATGCTACATTTCTCCAAATCTGACGAAGAAACAAACTCATCCTAATCTTGGATGACCTGAGGGTGAGGACATTTTTTTAGCATATTTTCATTTTTGGGTGAACTATTCCTTTAAATTGTATTATTATTACACTTTTGCGTGGGCAATATTACACTAAAAAGCATACAAATAGTGTATCTTTCATGCATTTCGATTTATTCTATCTCATTATTGAGGATGGATATGCGGTTTGGGACTTTAAACCAGAGCTGACCGTCTTCAGCTGTGGAACACTGTCTCGATACTGGTCAGTTATCGTAGCTGCGCTGACCTTTGACCTTTGACCTTCATGTTTTCTGAGATCTCTGGAATTTCATGCCGTGAACAAAACAATAACAACAGCTGTCGCTTATTATTTCCCCGCTCAGGGAAAGCTGAGTTTACAGAGAGGTTATTCGCTCGGATGGATTTCAGAGAACTTTATCACTGCGCTCTTTCTCAACGCTCTAAATATAGTCGTATTAGCAGCGACTCTGAGACCGCAAACACTTCCATATTTAACAGAAGGCTGCGAAGGTTACATCTATTAATTTCACAGTGAAGGCGATGGAAAGCTGAGAGTGAAATGTATTGTCCTTTCAGTGATGAATGTGATTCTGTGTTGCAGTAAATCTGATGCAATAACACTGATGCATGGTTTCCAGGAAAGTCCTCCATGATATCGACCACTCCTGTGTCTCCTGCCTCACTTTTGCACTTATTAAAGACACAACGAGGTGCAATCAGAATATAGGCAAGTTTGTTTGTGCAGATGTTTTCTCATCTGTGATACACTGTGGAAACAAAACATTGTGTCTTTTTTGTTATGTACTAACAACAACAACAACAAAAATTAAATTAAACAAGCCGATTGATTATTGTGTGACATTGTTTTCAATCAGATTTCTATTTTCCTTAGCAAAAATAGTGCAGTTACTGTATCATTTATTTAAAGTGCATATTTATATTGGTCTCGAAAATCATGCTTTCTGGTGTAAACGTGTTCAGTTTATCTGAAAGCAAATAACTCTCCCATAGAAAAACATTAAAAGAAGCAGTGTATGAATGAGTGAATATATGTATGCATAATCTTTTCTGTTATATACTAACATAAAATTTAATTAAATTCATAAAACCCACAATAATTTTGCTGTCATTAAAGCTAGCTCGTATTTATTTATTTTGGTGGTGCATAACAGAAAAGATTATGCCTATTTTAAAAACACATGACAAAAATAATAATATATATAGTATAGTACTATAATATATAGTAAGTAAACTAAATTAAACAATGACTAAAGTGAAAAATCTACTTTAATATTATTTATAGCTATTATAGATATCTATATATATATATATATATATATATATATATAATATTGTAACACTTATACTGTAAGTAACATTTTTGCTTGTGTCTAAAGAAAACATATTGATTGGGTTATAATAAATAATAATAATAATAATTTAAAAAAAAATTTTTTTACTGCGTATGAATGTTTTTGTATTTAGGAAAATGTTTTTGATTAATATTAAATCAAAATTTAAGGTTTGAACCAAACCATAAATATAATTCAAGAAAAATAAATAAATTTGGCCGTAACAAATTTTTAAGTTGGTCCAAAGTATCATTTATTTTCAGTGCATGGTGCATATCAAAGCATCAGTGTTTTGAAGGCTTGTGTTGTCCGTTTAATTGGTTGCATTATGCTATGAGATGCAAATTAACCTTGTGGTTTATTAACAGAAAAGCACTACGGCAGAATCACTTTCATCTGTAATTCACTTACACAATCGACAGAATCAGGATAGCGGGGTTGATTCTCTGTCTGCTGGAAAAACATCATGTGACACATGTTTTCCTGAAACAAAGACACACAGACTCTCCCCGTGACTCCCGCCAGCGCCTGATTGGGCGGAATCCCGTCGCCGTAACCATGGCGACCGCTCACAGAGCACCTGGAGTGGTGACGCAGGCCGTCGCCATGACTCCTGAAGGACGGAGCGGAGATATAAATAGAAAAAGGGATGATAAACGGGGGGATATTTGGGGAAGATGATGGCAGCTGTGACCCAGACACACACACACACACACACACTCACACACACTCACACTCACACACACACTCACACACTCACTAGAGCCACAGGTGTGCGGTGGATGATACAACATTTACACACGTGACCTGTGACCTTTCACTGATGAAACATTTACTGTGGAAAAACACACGTCGGCAAACAGACTAAATGAGCCGGGTTCATTATGTCACACACATGAATATGCGCTCGGGTCAAGCCGCTCTTATCAGAGGAGGCGTGACGTGTGATTGGTCAGCCGGATCGGGTGACCACACAGCCTCTCAGGAGGAAAAGTTCAGGTTTGTGTTTCGAGTTTCCTGTGCGGCTCGTTTTTCATTGGTTAATTATGAATTGTGGGAAAGAGCGGTTCATGGGGTGGGGA
>NW_015630341.1:208631-215728 GCF_001515625.1 Sinocyclocheilus rhinocerous | reverse complement strand
GTGTGTGTGTGTGTGTGTGTGTGTGTGTGTGTGCGTCTCTGAGCTTTATATGTCATGGGATTGTACAGCACATTGTGTAAATAAGTTCTTCCCCATGTAACCCAAATACATCTCCATTCACGACAAGAGACACTCCTCCTGCATTTAATGTCAGCTTCCCAAAGCTATCGCTTTCCATGCGTGTCTGTGCTTTTTTTAGAGAAACCAGGTGATTTATAAGCTACAGTTTTAAATGTGCATAAGGCATGACACCACAGGTGACTCCCCCAGTTGATTAAACACAGTATACGTTTGTATTAGAAGTTTTCTGAAATGTTATGCAATAATGTTATGCAATAATATCCCATAATTTGCATTAATTTGCAGAAGATTATTCTGATTTCTTGGATAAAGCCAGGTTTAAAATTCTTGTTTGATTTTGTTGACATATTAGAGTTAAAGATTTTTAGTGAAGGGATTTTGGATTTCTCTTTTTATCGCTCCATAAATCAGAAAATGGACTAAAATGTTACACAAACATGATATATGAACAAACCCCTCAGTAAAACCCTTCAGAATATAGATAGCAATAAAATTGTTAAGTTTGGTGTATGTAAGAGCTACTGAAGTGGAGGAGAAAACTTTAAAATATATTTAACGACAATTGTTTTGTATCGCAAGTTTTCTGAAATGTTATGTTCAGTCGGGCAACCCTTAGCCTCAATGACAGCCTGTAGTCTCCTGGGCATGTTGTCACCCAGCTTCATGAAAACCTTCAGAGTATAGAGAGGAATAAAACTGCTAAGTTTGGTGTATGTAAGTGCTGCTGAAGTGGAGAAAAAACTTTTAAAGTTATGAATTGGAATTGGAATCTACAGACGTAAACAGATGAAGTGTGATAAAATAAACAATTAAATGTGTATGTTGGATGTTTTATTTCCACTAGTCTGAAAGAAGAAATATTCTGGAAGCAAAATCTCAAAATTGACCAGTGCATGAAAAAGCAATGGTTTTGCATTAAGTGATAATGCACTGCGTTGCGTCATTGCAAACTACATTAAAAGATTGTTTCTGCGTCTTCAGAAATGGTAAAAGATAGAAAAACTACAGCATGCATCTTAGAAAGAGAATTTAATGCTCATGTTTCTATAAATATCAACTGTTAGGCTATCAGTTGTTTACTAAGCAAATTCATGGTAACAGTGTTTCCATGGTAACAGTATTTTCTCTGTCTCTTTTCAGGTCACACTGACTGAATGTCGTCTACTGAAGCTCATATCATCATTAATAATCTCACGGTTTATACTTTATCACTAAGTGGTATTTTTTTCTTCTGCGACAGAGCTTAAACTCCTCTTTCTCAGCACACAGAAAAGATTGGATGATGAAAGAGTGAAAGCAGACACTCCCAAACCACACACACACACACACACACACACATGGAGCAGCACTATGACCCAGTGTGACAGTGTGACGGGGAACTCTGAGCAGCATTACTCAACGCCTGATGATTATTTACACAAGCATGCCGTCTGTAAATGAGGTGATGATGGATCCGGAGGAAAAGCACAAAGCATCTGCTGTCCGTCTGAGCCTTCCTCACATGTGAGATCTCTTTAAGTGCTCAGTTGTTTCTCCTTGATCACAAGATTCATGATTTAATATGTTTCTTCTTAGAAAAGACTCTCAGATCGCAACGTCTCAAACTGTACTCAGATTAGCCAAGATCCAAAAGTCAAGTCAATTCACATTTATTTCTATAACACTTTATGCAAAGCTTCACATGAATAAACAGGAATTTTCCTGATACAGTGTTAATGTAGCACAATTTAATTTCAGCTGTAAAGCAGTTCTGAGTTTATATCATGCAATTCTGACTGAATTCTGAGTTTACATCTCACAGTTCTTTTTTTTTTCCACCGCAGGGAAAAAGGTAATTGCGATTTTTTTTTTTTATCCCACTAATCTGACTTTTTCCCTCAGAACTGCAAGTTTATATCTCAAAATTCTGAGATTATGTTTTGCAATTTCGAATTGTGCAAAAAAAAAAAATCAGAATTGCGAGATATAAACTCAGAATTCAGTTTTTTTTTCTCATCATGGAATAAAAAAACAAATTGCAACTTTTGATCTTACAATTCTGACTTTTTTCTTGCATTTGCAAGTTTATATCTCACCATTTTGACTTTTTTCCCTAAGAATATAAACTGAGGAAAAAGTCCAAGTTGTGAGATAAAAAACTGCAATTATCTTTTTTATTTTTTTATCCTGTTGCAGAAACAAGCTTCCATAGCAATCTGAATCTCGATATGATCTCAAACATTACTCATTTAAACGAGCTTCATTTTATAGATCTTAACTATTGACTCATTTGTGACTCTTTTTATTTCTCCTCAGGGTTTTTAGGAGAAGGACTGGAGACAAAGCTGATGCTTAAAGGAAACATAACTGACTTTATTTTTTTTTTATAAATTAAATAATTTTTAAACATATATTACAAAAAGCATGATGCCAAGTATAATGGTAAACAGTGAAAGTGTATATTTTGGATTTTCCCACAGGGAATGTTTATGTTGTTTTGAAACATGTAATTTTGCATGCTTTGAAACACTCTCAACCGTGTGTGTGTGTGTGTGTGTGTGTGTGTGTGTGTGTTTCTCCAGCATGCAGCTTATAATTACATGCATTCTGTGTCCCGCCGTAACGCATTCCTTCCTGTGTCCTTTGCACGCTGGCCCTCCATCAGCCGGAGTTAATTCCAGGTTTGGAATTCCCCTCTGTCAGCAGACCACACACACACACACACACACACACACACACACACACATCTCATCTGTTCCTCCCTTCCCAGCGGCAGCAGTGTAATTTTCACATGCAATCATGTGCTTAACTGTTAAACCCAGATTCACTCTTAACTCCCGTCTGTGTGACTGTAACGTCAGCGAGGAAACAGTGTTGACTTGTTCCATCTGTCTTATGCAAGTTTCGAATTATTTAAGCATGCTTTAGATATTCAAGACCTGAATCATAAATTCTGTTCCGAAACCAAACTAGAAAGCCTTTTAAGGCATCATTGGTGCATCATTAACAGTTGCTGCCTATGTAGAGCATTACAGATCACTCACTTGTGAGGTTCTGTTTGGGTTAAAACTGCTCAAACCAGCCAGTTGGTCAGGCTGCTCTGGTTTGCTGGTTTTAGAGGGGTTTATCAGGCTAGGAGAGCAACTATAAACCGCCTTAGGCTGTTTAGGTTTGTTTTTTGTTGTTGTTGTTTTTCTTTTTTCAGCAGAGTTTAACTTCTTTAAATTAGTTTTTATATTATCTAGTTTTTATGTTATTAGCTATTAATGTGCTATTTTCAGGTTTATTGAAATTTCAGTTTAGTTTTAGTTTGTTTCAGCTGAATTTTATATTTCATGTACGTTTTTCCATTTCTTTTTTATTTTAGTATTATTGAGATACTCAGCTTTTTTATATATTTTCTGTTGTCATTATTAGGTCTAGTTAAAGTTTTAGAAACTTTGTTTTGTGTCTTTTTTGCGTTTTTTTATATTTATTTATTTATTTTTTAGTACTTCAAGTTAAACTAATTGAAAATTAGAAATGTTGCCTTGTAAAGTTTTTTAAATATTAAAAATATATATTTTTTAAATATTTTATTTCAGTTAACATTCAACATTTTAAAAAGTTGTATGGTTTTAATTTTATGTATGGTTTCATTTTTAGTTAATTATAATAACCCTGATTGAGGATTCCTCAGAACATTTTTTTTTTTTTTTTAGAATTATTTACTATATTATAATAGGATGTTTCTCTCATAGTCACAGGTCAGATGACTAAGATCATGTAAAGATTATGCTTAATTATGTTTATTTTTGTTATTTGTGTTAGTGTTTATTATTGTCTTAATTGTAGTTCCCTTTTCAGCCGCTGCTTTTAGTTAAGCATTAAGTTTAGGGGTTTATTTTTTTTATTTTTCTTCCAATATTTTATTTCAATTTACAATTCTTTAATGAAAAGCCAGCCGTTTTCATCATAGTTGTAGTTGTAGTAAACCGAGCTGTTGTTTACCTGAGAGTCTGTGTGATATTGAGAGATGTCTGGTGTTTTTGTGTGTCTGGGCCTCATGATCTGCATGTACCTTAAAATAGCTTCATTGAGTTCTTGTACTGTACAGTGTGTTTGTTCCGAGGTCACCCTCAGTCACTGTGTTTATAAAACCATGAACCAGTAATTTTCCGAGATCCGCTCTGTGGGTTGATGGAAGCCAGGCAATGTAAACTCACTGACAAACACACACACACACTTGAATCTTTCAAAGAGAGCCCTGTTCTCTCTCACACAATATCACCACAGCAACACCGCCGCTCACGGCCTCCATGTGACTGAACCAATCAGAATAGCCGTATGAGGAAATGCCCCACTGTCCGGCTGAAACCATTGGTGAAAGGAATAGTTCACCAAAAAATGAAAATATGCTGAAAATGTGCTCACCTTTAGGCCATCCGAGATGCAGATGAGTTTGTTTCTTCATCAGATTTGTAGAAATGTAGCGTCTATAATCCATAATAACGCTTCCTCCAGTGAAAAAGTGTTCTGGTGTGAATCAGGAGAGAAATCTGCACAGATCAAGCAGCGTTTAAACAGCTCTAAACAAATGTGTGGCTGGATTTCGATGTGAGAGACAACAGCAGATGGATTAGTTTCAGCTTTTGGCTTCTCCAGATGTTAACTGATGGACTGGAGTGCTGTGGATTACTTGTGATGTTTTTATCAGCTGTTTGGACTCTCATTCTGACGGCACCCATTCACTTGCAGTGAGACACTGATGCAATGCTACATTTCTACAAATCTGACGAAGAAACAAACTCGCCTGCATCTCGGATGAACTGAGGGCGAGCACATTTCCAGCAGATTATTTCACAGTGAAGGTGAAAACATGATGTTTTTAACATGATTTCCTGTAGTTTCAGACAATATTCCTTCAAATTTTTCTAGATTAAATCGACATGCACTTGTGAAAAGACCATCAATGATAGTTTCCAACTTCTATTGTGCTTTTCAAAGTAGGAAATTCAAGCTTTTCCGAGTTGAATGGAAGGCATCATGTTACCATCCATCACTGCTATGAAAACTATGTTTTACCCCGGTACTTTCATCTGTTTCCATTCACCAGAAATACATCACATACAGCGTCTAAATGACCCACCCACCTCTCCAAACCGGTTGACGTTCTTTATAGGCGAGTACAGAACCAGCCCGAGGTTTGAAATATTTAAAATAGCACAGCCTGGCCATTTTCTCTTTGATATTTGTTTGCACAGATCTCTTCCATGTGTTTGCGGCATGCGTGTTGAGTTCTGAACGTTGCGTTCTCCTCTGAGACAGATGGCACTCATTCCACTTGTTATTTTCCTCCGGGGTTGTTGTTTTTGTTGTGTTGAGCAAAATACAGTTAAGTGGGTAAGATATTCCCAGATTTCCGGATAAAGTAGTTCGCAGTAGTGCCTCCACCCCAGTAATTACAGCTCGCTGGCTTGGCAGAAACCCATCAGGAGGAACCAGAAATGCCCAAACCAGGCCTCATATCACAAGAGGAGGAAAAAATGGAACAAAAAAACTGAAGCATATCTTCATTTCAAATTTATATTTATG
Source organism: Sinocyclocheilus rhinocerous (assembly GCF_001515625.1). NCBI lineage: Eukaryota > Metazoa > Chordata > Actinopteri > Cypriniformes > Cyprinidae > Sinocyclocheilus > Sinocyclocheilus rhinocerous. The sequence continues at coordinate 210,094 of NW_015630341.1, read as the reverse complement.
TTTTGCATTGAAATGTAAAAAAAAATAATTTGATCAAAAATTTGATTTAAAAAGATTTATATATATATATATATATATATATATACAGTACATATACAAATTTTACTATGTGGATTTTATATAAGCTATATAAACTTATATTTTCAACTACGCAGAGAATGCATGTGAAAATTATATATTGTTTTATAGGTAACATAAATGACAATATCACTCTTGATATAATGCATTATATGTCATATTATATTTCCATATGGGATAAAACCCTAATTTACAAAACTGATAACAAAAACTTTTAAGAAGCACAATGAAATACTATCAAATGTGAAGTCAAGTGTCACACAGGGGATTCTGGGTCAGTTTACAGTTTTTCACAGTAAATTACCGTATAAGATGACTTGTTTTTGTTTAAAATTTTTGTTTAAAAAATTTTTACTGTAAAATTGCACGAAATGTAAAGTTTTTCCCTGTATATTAAGGAAACTTACCGGTAAAAATTAAGGTTTTTACTGTAGCATTTCTATAGTCTTTTGCATTTAAAATTACAATGTTTTTACAGTAAACTGCAAGCAAGAGAACATTTACACATCACTGCTAATGTATCTGGACTTCTGCATGTCTGTTGGGTTTGTTTTCATAAGATTATTATTAAAGATCTCAGAGGAGTTATGACTCTGATATTGCTCTTTCATAACTCAAGAGACTCAACAGAGTGTTTTAATGTCCACTTTTCTCCTAAAATGCTCCAGTCTGTTGCTGTGAGGAGGGTGAATGACACACACAGGTTGTCCTTTAGAAAACGACCCGTTCTGCTCATAATCACGTCTCACCTGTAGATGAATGTGTCATCATCCATAAAGCCCGTCTGAGAGCTGCTGCTTAAACTCTGGGGGCTCATGGGTGGTCCTGGGTTCAAGACGAGGTGCCAGAGAGAACATAATTAGCAAAAACAAAGACTTTTCTGTAAGCAACGGAGAGAGAGATGCTGACTGGACCTAGTTATTTTAAGATCAGACAGTCGGTTTGCACAAATTCCTCTGAGAATAGCAAAGAAACGCATGTTTAACTATAGGCTAGCAGACTGATATTAAAGAGCCATTTTAACATTGAGACTATAATTAAGAATAGTTCATTATTGTTTTACCTGCATTGTCTTGTTTGCTGCTCAGCATGACCTAAATAAAACTAGTGGTTTAAAATGTTAATATTGTATCATTACAAAAAGTAATTGATTTGCTGAAATTATAAAAAAAACAAGCAAAAAAAAAAAAGATGGACAATCATTACATTCTTTTTTTTTTCTTCTCTTCTTTTTTTTGAGTAAATAAATTGCATAAATATTTAATTAAATTTAATAATAAATGATATAGCTTTATAATGTATTAAATATTTAAAATATTGATATAGTATTATTATAAAAATATTTTATAAACAGAATCATTAAATTCTTTTTTGGAGTAAATAAA
>NW_015630341.1:191348-207036 GCF_001515625.1 Sinocyclocheilus rhinocerous | reverse complement strand
TACCAAGTTTTAATTCTAATTACTAAAGTTCTATCATTAAATACTTGATTATCATATTATAATGGTTGACTGACTGATGTTAAGAGTGTACTTTCAGATATCTAAAAAACTGTGCCATTTAACAAACATTATATATACACGTGTGTGTGGGTGTGTGTGTGTGTATATATAAATATTTTTCTTTTGTGATTTAATATAGTATAACAAAAAAGTTTTTTTAAGCAAATTTTATTTATTAAATATTTATAAATATATAATATTTTAACAAATATTTGACACACAAACACACATTATATTCTATATATTCTTTGTGATTTATTAACTCATGCATCAAATATTTATATAACATTTTATTATGCAAATATTGCCAATTGTTATGTTGCATCTACTGCAGGTTTCTTCATTCATGAAGGCAGAGAGTCGCTCATCATCTCAGCGCTGACATTCCTGCTGTCAGGAGATTCTGCTTAGTAACCCGTTGTCATGGTGGTGGTCCCGCGCTCTGATTGGACAAGAGACAAGGCCTCAGGGACTCCGACGGTAATTGGATTTTTTTTTTTCTTCCCAGACAGAAAGCAGAGCAGGAGAAAGATGTTGCGTAACTTATATGCTTTTATCTTTCTCTCTCTCTCTCTCACTCTCTCACCTTTGTTATAATAACAGAGAGAGTGATGGAACACATAATACATCAACACACACAAAAAGACAAAAATAGAAAGTGTAGAGAAGAAAAATGAATGAGAGAGACAAACGCATGTCTGCACTGCAAAACCCTTCCATTATAATCAGCAGAGCAATATGGTTGATTATAATGAGAGCGTTCTGCTTTGTTGTGTGTCCCATTGCTTGCAGGGCGGTTATGGTTGACCACACCAGCTACACTAGTAGTTACGCACTAAACCGACCAGTTATAATCAACAAGGCATGAAAACATGATCTTGTGTAAGGTCAGTTAGATTTAAGATTGTTTTTAAGAAATGTATTTATTTATTTATCAAGAATGCATTTAATTTTATATATATATAGAATATATTATATGTACCGTATATATACATAGGCTATTGATGAAAAGTGACAGTAATGACATTTATAATGTTACTAAAGATTTCTATTTCAAATAAATGCTGTACTTTTGAACTTTCTATTCATCTGTGAATCCTGAAAAATAACATGTATGACAGTTTCCAAAAATATGAACTGTTTTCAACATTGATAATAATCAGAAATGTTTCTAATAATCAGCATATTAGAATGATTTCTGAAGGATCATGTGACACTGAAGACTGGAGTAATGATGCTGAAAATACAGCTGCGCATCACAGAAATAAATTACAGTTTAACAGAGATTCACATAGAAAACATATATTTTAAATTGTAATAATATTTCAGATTTTTTACAGTATTTTTGTTTAAATTAATGCAGCCTTGCTGAGCAGAAACGGCTTCTTTCAAAAAATATTAAAAATCCACCCACACTTGATGACAGCGAGTTGCTATGGCAACAGATTTTGTAAAGCATCCCATGCGACCGCTGCTCTGACGGGGGGTTAAAGTGAGAGCAGGGGTCGCTCGTCACATATTGAAGCCAAATGTGTCCAAAGAAACAATTTTCCCCTCCTTTTCTTCGTGCATTTCTAGAATCAGCAACACTGAATGCATATGGAGCGCATGTGTGCAGAAATCATAATGCATCATGTCTGGACACGGCGTTTGTGTCACGCCTTTTATCTCCTCAATGATGTGCGAACCATGAGCTGCAGTGTTTTCATTCACACACTTCTCTCTGGAATCGTTTACACTGCACAGTTTCTGTGCTCCTTCACTTGAAAGGGAACGCTGTTGCTGCGGAATTCACCGCTAAATATTGCCTGCTTTGGCCCTGAACTCATCCGTCGAGCCGGCAGCCCTCCGTGCGGCCGCTTTTTTCAGTCAGTAATGGCTCAGTTTTGGGTTTTTTGGCTTTTGTGTGCTCTCCAATTCCTCATCGTTTGGAACATAACAAAACGGGACAGATCCTGTAAAGTAGAGAAATGCGAGTATCCGCTCGACTCATTCAAGCTCGCCGGCCAAATGAGAAACAAATGTTTCTTGTCAGACGCTCTTGGCCAGGATCCCTGGACCCCTTAAACGACGACTTCCAAACCCAACCCACAAAACATCCCAGAATGCATTGCTGCAGCACAAAGGGAGTTGTAGAGAGCTCTTCTGTTCACAACATTTTTTTTTTTTACCTTTATTTCTATAGCACTTTATACAATACTGATTGTGTCAAAGCAGCTTTAAAGTGTCAAACAGGAAAATAGTTAAAATAGCCAATAATGCAAGAGGACAATAACAAAGAGTCATTTTTCCAGTTAAAGTCAGTTCGTTGATGATTCAGTGATGTCCTCATCCAGTTCAGCTCTCTTCAATTGTGTCTGTGCAATCAGTCAAGCGTCCCCAACTAAGCAAGACAAAGGAACCAAAAATCCAACGGTGACAGAAATGGAGAAAAAACCTTGGGAGAAACCAGTCGGGGGTCAGTTCTCCAGCATGGCAGATCGTTTTGGGTTCATCTGGCTTGGCATGGACTGCAGCCAAATAGGCGCAAGAGTGGAAATAAATATTAGTGAATGAAAGTAAAAATGACACTAATGCATAAAATTCATCAAGCAACGAGCTGATTTTGAGATTTATATATGTATATAGTTGACAAACCTCATATATACACACTACTGTTTCTGAAAGAAGCCTCTTCTGCTCTGCAAGGCTGCATTTATTTGATCAAAAATACTGTAAAATTGTGAAATATTATTACAATTTCAAACAGCTGTTTTCTATGTGAATATCTGTTAAACTGTAATTTATTTCTGTGATCAAAGCTGTATTTTCAGCATCATTACTCCAGTCTTCAGTGTCACATGATCTTCAGAAATCATTCTAATATGCTGATTTGCTGCTCAAGAAACATTTCTGATTATTATCAATGTTGGAAACAGTTGTGTTGACGAATATTTTTGTGGAAACTGTGATTCATTTTATTTTTCAGGATTCACAGATGAACAGAAAGTTCAAAAGAACTATTTATTTGAAATAGAAATCTTTTGTTACATTTTAAATGTCTTTCCTGTCACTTTTGAGCAATTTAATGCGTCCTTGAGGAATAAAAGTATTAATTTATTAAAATGTTTATATACTGTGTATATATGGTGTTATATTTGTTTCATATACTGTGTCTGGGAAAGAATTGTTGTTGTATTGGTATGATGGATATATAAAGAACAAAAAAAAAAAATCAGACTTATCATCTTGTAGGCAAATAAACTTTATAAAAAATACAATGTACACAATACATACAGTTTTTTTTTTTTTTTACCTGACTCTTTGCTGTCCAAAGTGCTGATTGTTGGCGAATTGCATGGAAACCAATGGAGTTCAGTTTGACCCCACAACACCATCGTAGTCACTAAAATGTATACCTCCTTTCCAAAAACAGATCTATGTGTCAAAACTTAGGGTTATATTCATGACCCTAAATGGAAAAAAGTCACAAAATTTCAAGAAGAAACCAATAGTTTAACCAGTGTTTCAAGAATAAATAAAAAAAAATACTAATCATCTTGTAGGCACTTCAACCTCATAAAAAAAACCATCAGTGCAAGAATCCAGAGCAAATACTCTCCCCCTTCACCGCGGTAATACAGATTTGTTGTGACTGACAGCACAATCAATTGGTCTTAGAGAGTCTGAGATTAAATCAGATTAGTAAGGCTCCAGGTACGGTCAGGAATGACCAGAATAAGGCCAGAGGTCACAGGGTCACTGGGTCAGCGGTTAACTGCTGTGTGTCCAGCAATAATGAGTTCTGTTCAATGCGCCCTTGCCTTTCAATGCGCTAAGCAGTATGAGGTCATGAAATGGCTGGAATAAGGAGTGACATAATGCGCTTCGGCTGCCCGAGGTCGGTTAGCTCATAGTTGTTTATTTTCGTAATATTGGAAAATCTCCTGTGTTCTCAGTAGGATCCTCTTTTCTTGGAGAAAGAGCTTTCCTGGAAGCCGCCAATGGCTGATGGTGATGGCTGGAGTTTATTGATTCACTGTGCCCGAGGCGTTTCCATTTGCTAAGATTACCTAGTTGGACGTGACCTTTCGTGAATGGACTCTGTCATTCAATATTGAGATGTCAGATAGAGAGCGCTCAGCTGTTCGTGCTACGTTTAAATCAGAAATAATCCATCTGAACACAAAAACGTGTGTTGGCCCATTGTGTTCTCATAGACGGTTTGTGTTGGGGGTCAAATTGACTCTCATTGGTTTCTGTGCAAATCGCCAAAGAGTTATGCAAAAACATAAATCCTCTATTGTAGCTCATCAGAGACCACAAATTTTAAAATATGAGAAATTATGAACTTCTGTTGTTTAAAAAAAAAAAAAAACTTTGTCTTAGGGGTCAAGTTGACTGCACAGACAGACAGAATAAAAACATTTCCTTGTTTTTTTTTTGTCATGACTACTTGCGACTATTGACACACCGAGGTGCAAATGACTACATAGTATCTAATGTTAATTGTACTATGTAAATAGTATTTATTGCTATTTGTGCTTACTGCAAAAAAGGATTTTCTTACTTAGCATTTTTGTCTTGTTTTCCACTACAAAAATCTAAATATTCTTAAATCAAGATACATTTAATTAAGAATTTTGAGAAATTTTGTAAATTTTTGCTTAAAAATAGAAAGAATATCTGCAAAAGAGGCCAGAAAAATCATCTTGTTTTGCCTTTGAATTTGAATTATATTTCTTAACCCATTGGCATATATTTTTGAGCATTTATGAGCACAATCATAGCTACCCAAATTTGTACAGTCTTTCCAAACACATTTATGTGTCAAAACTTACATTCATGAAAAATAAAGAAAAAGAAAAAGAAGAAACAAATAGATTAACCAGCATTTTAACCAGTTTGTTTTATTTGTTACATTTTATTTATTTATTTATTTATGAACGCAATTGTAGTCACTCAAATTTGCCTTTCCAAAATACATTTGTGTGTCAAAACTTAGGGTAACATTCATTGATCTATGAGAAAAAGTCACAAAATTTCAAGAAGAAATAAATAGTTTAACCAGCGTTTGAAGCAATTTAAAAGTCGAATGTGGGTTAAACTGACCTGCACCACAACAGAAAAGTGAATATTGCATCTAAACACAGAAATTATTTTTATACTTGAGTAAAATGCAAATTGCACCAATGCTAAAGACAAAATTGTTAGTTCAAGCTGTTTGCACTGCACACATTTATTTCATGAAGCTAGAGATATGAAACTATACCACATTTCTTTATGTGTTTCATCAGATATTTGTAGAATGTCTCCCTATTTATTTTATTAAATAAATGTGTTTATTCATAAATGTATTTCTATATTTATGTTAGTAAATTTGTTTTATATGTTTAATTTTATTTTATTATGAACACAATCATAGTCCCTCAAATTTGCCTTTCCAAAACATATCTACATGTCAAAACATTTATGTATCAAAACTTAAGGTTATATTCATCACCCTAAATGAGAAAAAGTCCCAAAATTTCAAGATGAAATAAGTAGTTAATCCAGCGTTTTAAGCAGTTTGTTTTATTTGTTACATTTTATTTTGTATTTATGAATACAATAGTAGTCTACAAAAATTTGCCTTTCCAAAACACATTTATGTGTCAAAACTTAGGGTTATATTAATCAACCTAAATGAGAAAAAGTCCCAAAATTTCAAGAAGAAATAAGATGAGAAAAATGTACAAAATTTCAAGATGAAATAAGTCGTTTAACCAGCGTTTTAAGCAGTTTGTTTTATTTGGTACATTTTATTTACTTATGAACACAATCTTAGTCACCCAAATTTGCCTTTCCGAACACATTTATGTATCAAAACTTAAGGTTATATTAATCACCCTAAATGAGAAAAAGTCCCAAAATTTCAAGATGAAATAAGTCGTTTAACCAGCGTTTTAAGCAGTTTGTTTTATTTGTTATATTTTATTTACTTATGAACACAATCTTAGTCACCCAAATTTGCCTTTCCAAAACATATCTACATGTCAAAACTTAGGGTTATATTAATCACCCTAAATAAGAAAAAGACCCAAAATTTCAAGATGAAATAAGTAGTTAAACCAGCGTTTTAAGCAGTTTGTTTTATTTGTTATATTTTATTTCGTATTTATGAACACAATCGTAGTCTACCAAATTTGCCTTTCCAAAACATATCTACATGTCAAAACTTAGGGTCACATTCATGACCCTAAATGAGAAAAAGTCCCAACATTTCAAGATGAAATAAGTAGTTTAACCAGCGTTTTAAGCAGTTTGTTTTATTTGTTATATTTTATTTCGTATTTATGAGCACAATAGTAGTCTACCAAATTTGCCTTTCCAAAACACATTTATGTGTCAAAACTTAGGGTTATATTAATCACCCTAAATAAGAAAAAGACCCAAAATTTCAAGATGAAATAAGTAGTTAAACCAGCGTTTTAAGCAGTTTGTTTTATTTGTTATATTTTATTTAGTTATGAACACAATCTTAGTCACCCAAATTTGCCTTTCCAAACACATTTATGTATCAAAACTTAAGGTTATATTAATCAACCTAAATGAGAAAAAGTTACAAAATTTCACTATGAAATAAATAGTTAAACCAGTGTTTTCAGCAGTTTGTTTTATTTGTTACATTTTATTTCATATTTATGAATACAATAGTAGTCTACCAAATTTGCCTTTCCAAAACACATTTATGTGTCAAAACTTAGGGTTATATTAATCAACCTAAATGAGGAAAAAGTCCCAAAATTTCAAGATGAAATAAGTAGTTTAACCAGCGTTTTAAGCAGTTTGTTTTATTTGTTATATTTTATTTCGTATTTATGAACACAATAGTAGTCTACCAAATTTGCCTTTCCAAAACACATTTATGTGTCAAAACTTAGGGTTATATTAATCAACCTAAATGAGAAAAAGTCCCAAAATTTCAAGATGAAATAAGTAATTTAACCAGCATTTTAAGCAGTTTGTTTTATTTGTTATATTTTATTTCGTATTTATGAATACAATCGTAGTCTACCAAATTTGCCTTTCCAAAACATATCTACATGTCAAAACTTAGGGTCACATTCATGACCCTAAATGAGAAAAAGTCCCAAAATTTCAAGAAGATATAAGTAGTTTAACCAGTGTTTTAAGCAGTTTGTTTTATTTGTTATATTTTATTTCGTATTTATGAACACAATAGTAGTCTACCAAATTTGCCTTTCCAAAACACATTTATGTGTCAAAACATAGGGTTATATTCATCACCCTAAATGAGAAAAAAACAAAATTCAAGAAGAAATAAGTTGTTTAACCACTGTTTCAACAGTTTAAAAATCGCAGGTCAAAAAAAAAAAAATGGACATGAACTTCATCTGGAGGCATACAGTATGTCATATAGACACACACAGGGGTGTAATATAACTGTTTGATTCTGCTGTAATCCTCGTTCTGTGTTTCTCTCAGCTCAGGGATTCAGCTTGCGTGCAGGAGAGAGATTACAGTCGGATCTGTGTTGTGGTCTGTTGAACAGCCTGACCCTTCATGCACTTCGGATTAGCTCCAGTTACCATTAATGGAAAGTAGAGCATTCGACCAGCCCACAGTGTGTAACCAGCCCTTTCTCTAACCTCCCCTAATGCAGTTTCCAAAACCTAGTGAGCCACCTTCCTAGACAGCACTTTAGGGCATTAAAGCCTTGTATTTTATGCTTTCTGGTGAAGGCAATTCCGTACTGAAAAAAAATATTGGTGTAGGATTTCCTTAAGAAAACAAATTCACTCAGAAATTGATAGTAAATGTCCCAAATAATTACAAAGTAAGTAAGTGAAATTTTGAAGTAGAAAGACTGAAATAGTATTTTCTTGTAAAACATACTCCAAAGTTTATTTACAAAATTCAAAAAATTATTTCTTTTTGACAGTGAATACTGTTGTGCCAAGCTAATTCTCTACAAATTAGACTCTTTGATAAATATAAATATTGCATTCAATACTGAAAATGATTTATTAAAAAAGGTTGAATCTAATTAAAAAAATTAACATCAAACCTGTGCTTTATAAGACACTAATCAATAACATACTATAATGTGTCTTTGTGTTACTATTGCAGTCTGACATGTTTGGTAATGCACAAATGCATGAAATCAAGCTTTTACATCTAGAAGTCTTTGCATTCATGTACTGTGAGTTTTGGACCTTCGAAGGCATTTGTTTGTGTATGTTGGCAGCTCACATGTTTTTGAACTCAGCTTGTATGTGTGTTTGAGTGTGAACGGCTGAAAACGTCAAACTAAAGCTCAAATGCTGCCTGCTTTGTGTGAAGAAGTGGAAGTCTGTCAAAAATAACCTCCTACACAGTCAGGAGGGACAGAGGCCTGATGGGGCGAACGTGTGTGTGGGTTGAGCACATTTTGTGGTTTAAAGCTTAGGGGGATTTAAGGAAAGTGTGTTTTCAGGAAATTGTAAGTTTATGGTTCCCCTTCCCTCTCGCTGTATGTATTTGAGTTGGATTGGAGTTGTGAGCTGATGTTGGGCTAGACATCTGCTATCCTGCCCAAAGACAGACTTCAACACATTCTCAGAGCTTCTGTTTTCTGCTGCAATTGCACAAACTTACAGAATTATTCTTGATGGCATGTTTAAATTGTAGATTTAAGTTATTTTTATACTTGATGAGTCTAATGTGAAAATTAAACAATTTAGTCTTTAGCTTTGGTGTATTTAACTGTCGCACATATGCATTTCATGCAGCTGGAGTTATGAAAGCATATCACGTTTTTTCATGTACAGTTTCAACAGATATTTGCTGACAGTCTCCCTACAGAACCCATTCATTCATTCATTCATTTATACATTTGTTAATACAGTTGTTACATTTTGTTAGTTTATTTTAATAAATTTGTATTATTTGTTACATTATTTATTTTAATTTATGTATTAATACATTTGTTACATTTTATTTTATTTTAATACATTATTTATTTATTCATTCATTTATTTACACATTTGCTAATAGTTGTTACATTTTGTTTATTTATTTTAATACATTTGTATTATTTGTTACATCATTTATTATTTTAATTTATTTATTTATACATTTGTTAATACATTTATTAAATTTTATTTTAATACATTTATTTATTTATTACATTTATTAAATTTCATTTATTTGTTTGTGTATTTTCATAAATTTGTTACATTTCATTAATTTATTCGGTAGTTTATTTGTTAATACATTTTTTAAATATATTTTTATTCATTTATTTAGATAATTTGTTCAATTTGGTAATGCACAAATGCATGAAATCAAGCTTTTACATCTAGAAGTCTTTGCATTCATGTACTGTGAGTTTTGGACCTTCGAAGGCATTTGTTTGTGTATGTTGGCAGCTCACATGTTTTTGAACTCAGCTTGTATGTGTGTTTGAGTGTGAACGGCTGAAAACGTCAAACTAAAGCTCAAATGCTGCCTGCTTTGTGTGAAGAAGTGGAAGTCTGTCAAAAATAACCTCCTACACAGTCAGGAGGGACAGAGGCCTGATGGGGCGAACGTGTGTGTGGGTTGAGCACATTTTGTGGTTTAAAGCTTAGGGGGATTTAAGGAAAGTGTGTTTTCAGGAAATTGTAAGTTTATGGTTCCCCTTCCCTCTCGCTGTATGTATTTGAGTTGGATTGGAGTTGTGAGCTGATGTTGGGCTAGACATCTGCTATCCTGCCCAAAGACAGACTTCAACACATTCTCAGAGCTTCTGTTTTCTGCTGCAATTGCACAAACTTACAGAATTATTCTTGATGGCATGTTTAAATTGTAGATTTAAGTTATTTTTATACTTGATGAGTCTAATGTGAAAATTAAACAATTTAGTCTTTAGCTTTGGTGTATTTAACTGTCGCACATATGCATTTCATGCAGCTGGAGCTATGAAAGCATATCACGTTTTTTCATGTACAGTTTCAACAGATATTTGCTGACAGTCTCCCTACAGAACCCATTCATTCATTCATTCATTTATACATTTGTTAATACAGTTGTTACATTTTGTTAGTTTATTTTAATAAATTTGTATTATTTGTTACATTATTTATTTTAATTTATGTATTAATACATTTGTTACATTTTATTTTATTTTAATACATTATTTATTTATTCATTCATTTATTTACACATTTGCTAATAGTTGTTACATTTTGTTTATTTATTTTAATACATTTGTATTATTTGTTACATCATTTATTATTTTAATTTATTTATTTATACATTTGTTAATACATTTATTAAATTTTATTTTAATACATTTATTTATTTATTACATTTATTAAATTTCATTTATTTGTTTGTGTATTTTCATAAATTTGTTACATTTCATTAATTTATTCGGTAGTTTATTTGTTAATACATTTTTTAAATATATTTTTATTCATTTATTTAGATAATTTGTTCAATTTAATTTAATACATTTATTTATTTATTACATTTATTAAATTTCAATTATTTGTTTATTTTCATAAATTTGTTACATTTCATTAATTTATTCAGTAGTTTATTTGTTAATAAATTTGTTAAATATCTTTTTATTAATTTATTTAGACAAATTTGTTCAATTTAATTTAATTTATTTATTTAACATTTATGCTAATAAATAGTACTGTGTTTATACCATGGTACAGTGATGGTTTTCCAGCATACTTGGATGCATACCATAGTACTGGCTGATTGCCGTATTCATGTACCAGGGTATTTATAAGTGGTACTCCAATGTAATTTAAAGAATACCATATTACCATTTCACAAGTCCAAAAGACATGCTAGTGAATGAAGTTAGCAAACGCTTCTGGGTGACTTTCTTTCTGCTTTGGCATCTGGCAGAAGTTCAGTCGGCTTCAGTCCCAAATGACTCCATTAGCAGCGAGATGCCCAAAGTGTCTCCAGCAGCTGCTAAAGGTTATTCTTCTGTGCCTGTTTCGCTCCTTCCAGACTCTGGAAACCCAATCTCCGATGGGACGAGCAGAGAGGAGAAGTGCTGATGTGTGTTGGGCTGGAGACAAGGCCCGTCTTTGTGTTGAGAGAGTGAATGATGAATATGCTCTCTAGACTCGACTTCACTCTTCCAGCGGATGCTGATGTTGGAAAGCGAACCGGCTCGTTTAGTTGCTGCTTTAAATATCCTGCACCTCACAAGACATGCAGTCCAGACCACTCAAGCATTATTCAGAATAACCAGCAGTGATTGGTGCATCATCTCCATTATTTCATTAGTTTTATGTGCACTACTGTGTAGCTCTATTGGTCCCTGTGCTTTTTGTTGCTGTCTAAAAAGGAAAAAATTTTGTTGATTGTTTGTTAATTACAAGTGTTTGATCTATAAGTTAGTTTACTAAAAGTTGCCAAAACAAACTCAATATATGCATTTACATTTAAAATAATGTATGCATAATATATGCATTAAAAAGGTGAAATAATGAGTAAAACCTAAGAAATAATGAGTTATTTTTTTAAACCCTCATGCTCACAAAACAATATATTGTTGAAATGTTGACTAAACTATGCTTTTAAAATAATTAAAATAATAAATGCATTTAAAATGCATATGCCTTAAAGTTAAATAATGAGCTAGATCCCAAAAAATAATGAGCTATCTTATTTTTTCAACTATTCATGTTTGCAAAACAATATAATAGTGTTTAAACGTTGACAAAACTAACTCTATATGCATTTAAAATTAAAATAATAAATGCATTTAATATATATATACTGTTGACAAAACTAACTCTATATATGCACTTAAAAGTTACATAAATGCATTTCAAATATATATATAGTATATGCATAAAAAGGTTAAAGTCAAAGAAATGTGTTGTTTATTTTCATTGTACTGTATAAGCACTTCAGAAATTACTTTCAGCTGACGTTACTGAGCTCTCTTATTTTTAACCCCTCATGCTTGTAAAACATTATAATAGTGTTTAAAAGTTGACAAAACTAACTCCATATAGGCATTTTAAAGTCATAATATATGCATTAAAATTTGTAAATAATATGACAATAGTGTTTAAAAGTTGACTAAACTAATTAGCCTTTATATGTGCATTTAAAATTAAAATAATAAAAGCATTTCAAATATAGGCCCCACTGATAAAAATTATTTTGTGGTGAAGTTAATACTACGGGAAAACAAATGTAATTTCTACATTAAATAATTTAGCTCAGACAAAAATTTAAAAAAGAGTAAATTCTATATTAGTACTCAATTTAAGCTTGTAGAAATTAAAGTTTGAACATATGCATATTTTACTTGGAATTGTTTGTTATGTTTACAAGGATTCTTTAAGTAAATATTAAAGTTATGATCCCATTGTTCCCATTATGCACTGAGGCATTAATAATTAATAAGGTTACAATTTTCACAGTTTTCAAGTTCTGTTTACACTGTTTTATGGTTGCTTTTGTTGTTAGGTTTAGTAACTTGCTGTTTTGTGACATCTGGAGTTCATTTTCTACACAAAATTCATACTCAAACACACTGATTGTTATCGTCGTTGTGTATTGTGTACCAAGTAAGGTCTCTGTGTTCATTTGGGTAATAACTATTTTGAGTATCTTAAAAAAGGATAACAAACCATCTACTTGCTTACTTACATTTGTAAGTGAACCACATGCTTTAATAACATGTTTGAGGGAAGTTTACAAATCATGACTGAGTGAAATGTGCTTGAGTATTGCAGAGTAAGCTTAAAATAATTAAGTAGAATTGACTCATCAAGCTCTAACTGGCAACGTTAAATTGACTCATTTCCTTTGCTACTTTTACATAACTTAAGTAGATTTTACTTAATTCCACACTTAAATTTTACTTTAAAAAATGTGCAAAAACTTGCAAAAGAAAAATTAAGTAAATTATACTTATTGTCTTTTTTTCAGTGATATGTGTAACTTGCTCTTGTTTTAGTTGATTTCCAATTGTATTTGTAAATATTTAGTTTAAGGGAAGTAGGGAGTGTGATGCCATTTCTTTTATATTGTTTGTTCTATGTTTTGGGTTAAGGGAGTTAGGGAAGTTGTGTTGTATTTCTTTTTTTTCCTGTTTTATTTTGGTTAGAGAATTTAAAGGGTATACTAAAATTAGTTAACTTTTGTTTGTTATTTTGGCCTTGTCCACTCCTGAATTTGTTCCCTTTGTTACTCATTTTCATTATAAGTTTGTTAATAAATCTATTTTTTTGTTTGATAATATCTTGGGAGTGAGTGCACGTTTCATTTATGTTGCCACTGGCCCTAGACGGTCGTAACATATGCATAATATACTCATTAAAAAGATGTTAAATAATGAGTAAAATCCAAGAAATAATGTTTCATTTCTTTGTATAACCTCTTCTGAAATGACTTTCCTTTCAGCTGATGTCACCGAGCTCTTATTTTTTAACCCCTCATGCTCGCAAAACATTACAGTGTTTAGAAGTTGATAAAACTAACTGTATATATGCATTTGACGTCAAAATCAGCGACATGAAGAGAAATAATGTGTTGAATGTGTAAACCAGTGCAGCAGATGGTAGTTTGATAGCGTTAGAGGTCGAGGTAAAATCAGGACAGCACAGAACAGATGCGTGTTTGTTTGTTTGCTCGAGCTCGTGTTTGTGTTTGTGTTCACATCTGCAGTTTCCCTTGTGTTTGTGTTCGGCTCGGTTTGTTTGTGTGGGTGAGAGATTGGAGCGGAGCCTGGTCCAAATGCGACCCGAACTGCTGCGTTTCGTTTCCCAGAATCACAGAATCACACGCTCTGTCTTTTATTTCGCATCATTGATGTCGAGCACCGATACTCTTGGACGGGCCGGAGAGCAGATACGGTTTCATCGGGCATCACGGGAGTCTCTCACTGCTTCGACTGATTCAATTAAACACTGTAAATAATTGAAGCGATGGTGAAACAGAAGCATGGCCTCATCGGGCTGTGAGCGGAGACTGAGGCTCCTGTGTTTGTGTTCAGTCATTGACGTCCTCTCATCTAAAAACACAATACATCCCACATGTGATTGCTTGACCCGGACTGTGAACAGGTTAAACCTTGATGATAAAATGTCATGCTTACAGAAATGAAACAAATCCTGGTCTGAGCTTAGAATTTATTCCGGATTCTTAATTCATGTTCTGCTCTTATTGTGACTGTCTGTACATATTCTAAAGAAAACTATTTATATCAGTGTGGATTTTTTTAAAGAAAATGTGTAAAAACGCTTTAATATAATTAATAATATAATTATTATAATAATATAATATAATTATTATAAAAAAAATATTATTCTTGTATTTTTATTAATAATAAAATTAATAATTTATAATAAATTTTATGCTACTGGTGGCGCAGGGATGTATATGAAAACTTGTTTCCACCACGTGATTAAAAAGCTAATTGTGACTTTTTTTATCGCAATTCTGAGTTTTCTCAGAATTGTGAGATATAAACTCAGAATTGTGATGTAAACTCAGAACTGAAAGATATAAACTCATAATTGCAAAATATAAACTCAGAATTGAGATATAAACTCAGAATTATGAGATATATAAACTGAGAATTACGAGATAAAAACTCAGAATTGTGAGATAAAAACTTATAATTATGAGATATAAACTCAGAATTGAGATATAAACTCAGAATTGCGAGATATAAACTTATAAAAATATTACTATTCACTAATACAATATAATTCCACAAATATATATATTCCACTAAGCCAATATATATAATAAATATAAAATAATGTATAATAAATATTATTTATTTACTATGAAAATAAATTTATGAATAAATGTGTACATAATAGATATTTAATATTTGTCTATATGTGTGTGTGTGTGTGTGTGTGATTTTTCAGTTAATTTTTACTATATATAGTCAGCTAATTTTTATTATATACAGCTACTGTGTGCAAAAACGTTTTGCACACAAGTTATATATCAATATGCATAAGAGTTATATATAAAATGTATTAATTAAAATATTTTATATAAAAATGCTAAATATACAGAATATATATTTAATGTGCACATATAATTTTATTATATATTATGTATTGTTTGATATATAACTATTGCACGGCGTCCATTTTCACCTCTCTAAATGCTGCCCGTGTGCATTAGCTATCAGTCAAATGCATTAGCTGCATCTGTCTGCATTAATGGAGCCAGCTAAACTTCCGCTTTCAGTTCATGTGCTTTGTCGCTGGAGGTCCGTGAAGGTCTGGACCATGATTTCCACAGGGCTCCTCTGAAGTCATGGTGTGCAAAACAGCGCCTTCAACACCAATGACTGACTGAAATCTGATCTCAGACTGGAGTCAGACAGAAAGAGTTTTGCTGGATCAACACTGCCACCTACAGACCGCTGGGGATGAGCACAGATTTCAGAACATTCACCAGCCATGAAACTGCATTTGGTATGTAATGAATTCATTTTAGTCTGTGTTTCCCTGCAGGTCATTATTGTGTCTCACATTCAGTGAAACGCCTGCCTGTGACCCGTTACTTCAGGAACCCAACCGACCGGACGCTTCAGACCCACACCTGACAATTAGAAGGTCAAGCCACATGCGTGTCATGTGTATGGATTTATAATCACATTGAGTGAGTG
>NW_015630341.1:185909-190895 GCF_001515625.1 Sinocyclocheilus rhinocerous | reverse complement strand
ATATACATATTTAAAAAATATATAACATATGAAATATATATATATATATATATCATTTGAGACATTTTCATTGTACATAAATATTGTGTGCAAAAAAGTTGTTTAAATATTGTTTTAATATATCAAACAACACAAATCATCTATCATCTATATCTAATTTTATTATATATATATATTGCTTTCATTTTGCCAGCAGATTTAGCAAAGACAAACTATCACATTTAAAATGTGAAAATCTAGTTCCTTGTTTTGGGTCTTTCCCCCACACAGTCATTATATAATACATCATCTACAGTAATGCACATAATATTTCAGCTGTTTCAGTGTAACGTCTAGTGAAAGATCTAACGCATCACATCTAAAGTGAACAGTTTTGCAATTAAACAGTAAAATTCACTCATGCTAAAGGATAAAACAAACCCGAGAGAGAGAGAGAGAGCTTCAGAAGGGCCACACACTTGATGAGGATGATGATGATCACTTTCATGTTCTTAATGTTGTTTGCTAATTGTGAAGTGAAACGCCCCATAACACATTATAGACGTCAGGAAGCACTTAAAGCAGAAGCTGATGGAGCGTTTACATCATCCACACACAGCGGCTCATTTAAGCTGCAGTCCCATTAAAGAATCATGTGTTCTTTCTGAGGACCCCCAGGGATGGTTCTGAAATATTCATTCATCTTCTGCACATGAGAATGTATCTGTGGTCACCTGACACGCTCGCTGAGGCATGCTGGGAGCGCTGATGTCACTATGTTTCCCGAAGTGCACGAGTGAATTATTAATGTGTCCTGCTGTCCTCCGCTGTGTGTGAGTCAAGGTCAGAGGTCACTGAGATGCTGTTTGTGTTTCTTAGGATAAAATGTCCATGAAAAAAAATAGCACTTTCGGAACAAGTTTGATTTATTTTGGGGAAAAAAAAAAAGTAAATAAAAACTGGTGTAGGAGATTTGCTAGGAAATTTCACCAATCATTTCAAAGAAATGGCAAGTAACACTGAATTAAAGATGCAATTTTAAAGTAAAAGTATCTTGTAAAACATACTAAAATAATCTTTATTTACAACTTTGGGATTTTGAATTATCTGCGTCTAGAATGGACTGCAAACTAAATTTAAGTCAAAATAAATCTACAGTTGTTATAGATTTATATTTCCAGCCGAATATAGTATTGTATTTTTACTGCAGTTACAACTAGTGTTATTTTAGTGTTTTTTATATATACAGTAATTGTTATAGTATTTAATAATGTTTGAATTAGCATTTATTTTTATTTTCAGTGTTCATTTCAATTTTAGTTTTAGTAATTTTGCTATGTGCATTAAAAAATATATAGTTTTTTATATTTCTATTTAGCTTAATTTTATTTCAGTTTTAGTTATTTTGTTTAGCTTAGGCAGCTTTTCTCATTTTCTCATTTCTAGTTTTTCATCTTAAATGCATTTAATTTATTTAACTTTTATTGCAGTTAGCAAAATCATTTTAATAAATATTTGGGTATATACTGCTGTTATTTATTTTTTGTGTAACTTAATATGTTTGGATTTGAAATGATCAGCCTAATTTATATTCTCATTGTTTTGTGCCAGAAAAAAACTCACTGATTCTTAAAGGGGTCATATGATGCGATTTCAATTGTTCCTTTCTCTTTGGAGTGTTACAAGCTCTTGGTGCATAAAGAAGATCTGTAAAGTTGCAAAGACTAAAGTCTCAAATCCAAAGAGATATTCTTTATAAAAGTTAAGAGTCAACCACTCGTTCTATCTTTCTATCTATCCATCCATCATCTATATATCTATCTATCATCTGAACAACTATATCTTGGTATCTACCTGCATCTGAAAATTATTTGTGAAACAAAGCATCAAAATATTAAAATGGTGCTTTTCAGTTGTTGTACAGAACAGGACTCGCTGTCGAGTAACACACACTCCATGACTCAGATGTAATCACTGTGTGAAGAACAGCCCCAGAGATGTGCTTCTGCTATCAGAGCATCGTACTAATCTACATCCTCCAGCATCCGCAGTAACCCACCATGAAACGAGCAGCTAAATAATCCTCATTACCAGAATCAGACACCCAAATTAAACTGACCCTTTCTGCTCATATGAAGTGAATTCACTCCTAAATCTTTAAATATGCCCACAGGTGAAACTCCAGTTACTAGAGAATGAAGCTCATCTCATCTCTGAACATAGGAGCCGATCGCAGCACAAGAGCGCCACCTGCAGGCTGATGCTTTAAGCAGAGAAGTAACATTTTTTCCTATTTATTCACTGGCACCTCTCCTGTCCATGTTGAGAGAAACTTTTGGTGTGAAAGAGCTTTTACAGTTGCCAAAAATATAACTTTTTTTTTTTGTTAAAAATAAATAAGCCCAGCTCAGGTGACAAAGTAACACAAAAGTAATGTAATGCATTACTTTCCATAAAAAGTAACGCAATTAGTTATTTTATGGAGCAATGCAATATTGTAATGCATTTTTACTTCTTAAAGTAGCTTTCCCCGACACTGCATAATACTGATATGCATACTTCACATTAAATTAGACGCTGCATATGCAGAACTGCATAGCGTTGTTCAAATAAACTTAAATTAAATAATTTTGAAGCATTTTCAAGGTTCCTAGCACTGGCATGAACCCTGTACACGACCCATGTTTACATTACAGTACAAAACTATTCTAGGTTGGTAATGAAATTGTGTAGGTGTTCAGCGACATTTGTTTTGATAGGATTTAAAGGGATAGTTCACCCAAAAATGAACATTTGATGTTTATCTGCTTACCTCCGGGGCATCCAAGATGTAGGTGACTTGGTTTTTTTTTACTCTCCTAGATTTTGTTACCATTGCCATGCATTATAAGACTGACAGACTGTAACGGTTTGTAAACACTGTTCGGTTTCTGGCACAAACCGATCGTTTCGTGTCTTAGGACATCAATGTGTCGTCACGAGCCGCAGGGTTTAATTTGGATTTGTCTGTGCTTGTTTTTTTTACTCTCCTAGATTTTGTTACCATTGCTATGCATTATACAACTGACGGACTGCAACGGTTTGTGTTAAAAATCATCAAATGTGTTCTACTGAAGAAACAAAATCACCTACATCTTGGATGCCCCGGGGTTAAGCAGATAAACATCACATTTTCATTCTTGGGTGAACTATCCCTTTGATGTTTTAGATTTGGGATAGATTTAAATATGGAATT
This sequence comes from Sinocyclocheilus rhinocerous, assembly GCF_001515625.1. NCBI lineage: Eukaryota > Metazoa > Chordata > Actinopteri > Cypriniformes > Cyprinidae > Sinocyclocheilus > Sinocyclocheilus rhinocerous. The sequence goes on along the minus strand of NW_015630341.1, from coordinate 187,681 downwards.
AAGGTAGAAATGTTGCAAATTGTAGTCTTATTCAGTTTGGTGTTGAACTGAAGTTCAGTTGTTTTGAAATACGTAAACGTGCAAATTGGTATGTAGTTTTGATGGAGGTTGTGTCTAATAGAGAAAAGAATTGATGTAATTTGAAAGATGTAGTCATTGAATGCACGTTGTGCCAAAGCAACGATAAATGATCCACAGTAGCCCACATAGATGCTGTTGTGCATTGATTCGTTTTCACCAAAGTATTGAGAAATAGGTCTTAAGTCACTAATATATTGGGTTAATCACAAAAGTAGACTTCCTGTTTGAAAAACACTTTTGCATCACAATTGATGCAACAAGAAAACAAAAGCTCATTACTGACACTTTAAAAGTTCACTTTTATCTTCAAAATGGTAATTAAATGCCGTTATAAATAAACTTGCTGTGCTTTAACATGGCACATTAAAGACAATACTTTGGAAAATCAAATAAGAAACCCAAATGCAACAGTGTGCAGCATCAAAGATAAACAAAATCCTTTATTTTTCATCACCACATGATTAACCAACGAAAGTTTGACATTCAGTTTTATTAGTCGGGCATATCGGAGGACGCTTCTGCAGCACAGGAATGAACAGACGTCGCTCTCTAGTGACCGATGCACGGATTAAAGACATGTTATTACTCCATTAAAACACACAATAGAAAAGAATAGTATATCTAAAAAGCTAACATTATGTACACAGACTTAAATATTTAATCACAGTTCAATGAAGTAAATGAGACTTCTTGGACCTGCCAAACCCCCCCGACGGCGTCTGGACACGTCACCTGTTATTATTACAGTGTCCGAACATCTCCTGTGAAGCGTACGTCATGTAGATGAAGCCGTCTTCATCTTTATGGTCTTTATAGAGCTGAGCCATGGTCAGAGACATGCTGGCGATGCCAGAGTTATTGATCAGCAGGTAGAAAGCTTGAGTGGGCATCAGGGTCATTCTATTCCTGAGAAACCAGAGCAGACATGAGGAAAAGCCACAGCGTGAGAAAGCGCTTAAATCCAGCCAGGTGACGATCAGCTGACGCCTCGGCAGATTCTTCAGCGCTGTTCACAGGCACTTACTACCAATACTAGTGCAGTATGCAGAACATGGGCAGTATGGGAAACACATGAAGTACACATGACCAGTATTATATGCTCCATCATCTACTAATTCTGCATGCATAGCGTAGATTTAAATATATTAAAGTTTCACATTTTTTTGGCTAATAAAATATTAGTCAAATCATACATTATACACTACATTTTATATATTTCGAGTTAGTAAGATATTTTTAAGAAATAATTTTATTTAGCATGGATGCATTAAATTAAGTGACAGCAAAAGACATAAAAACATTTGAAATTCTATGAAAAAAAAAAAAAAAAAAAAAGTTTACACATGATTATTACTTTTCACATTACGATAAAAAGTTATTTTGTTATTTAATTGTATTAATGTTTAATTATTGTATTAACGTTTCACATTCATAAATTAAATGCACTAATTTATGACATTCTAATGCATCAAATCTACACATGATTTATATATTAATTTTCACATTTACAGAACATTAATACAATAAAAAAATTATTCGTTATAATTTAATCGTATTAATATTTAATTTTTATGAATGTGAAAATCTACACTACATATATAGATTTCTTCATATTAAGTTTAATTCACAGAATCTTAATACAATTTTATAATAATCTCTCTCTCATATATATATATATATATATATAAAAA
>NW_015630341.1:179090-185859 GCF_001515625.1 Sinocyclocheilus rhinocerous | reverse complement strand
AAACAATAACTCGGAAAGAGAACGTTTGGAAGGAAAAAAGGATCAAACGCATCCGAACTTCAAGTCCCAGCATGCTCAGCGCACTCGCCTCTGATTGGCTGTTCACACTGCGCGTTGTTCGTTCTGTCCAATCACGGAGCGTTTCGTGCTGGCAGCGATCTGTTGACCTGCTTGTGGGCGTGAAATGAGCGGAAACCAGCCTTAAGAAGCGCGATTCATTTAATAGAATCGGTTTGTTCGAACGAGTCGGTTCTTTAAAGGCTTCGTTGACGAAAGCGAAAGCGCCTCAACCGGGCGACGGCGACGGCGGCGGAGAGACGGCCCGCGCTCAGTACAGTATTCCGGGGATTTTACACTTTCTGCAGCACGAGTGGGCCCGGTTCGAGGTGGAACGGGCGCAATGGGAGGTGGAGCGGGCCGAACTGCAGGTAACGCGCCTTTTCCGACCGTTATTTTCTGAGGTGTTTTTAAACGCTGTCCGCCAAAAGTCACAATCAGACATTTGTGGGCTTGTTGTTCTCTCGCGCGCTGACGTTACACACACACACACACACACACACACACATACACACATTCACCGCAGCGGCGCAAAAACTTGAGTGTCTCTCCTCCGGACCTGAAACTCAATCCATACTGCGACTCGAACCGACAGGGAGAAAATAATATCTTTTATTTTTGGTTTGTAATATGATCAGGCCGTGTTCTTGACAGGTAGATGTGAAGACAGAAACAGAATTTAAGGTTCTGCTCTGCCTGCATTGTTTTTACATTACTTAAATTCTAAAAATGTGCATGTAGAATTCTAAATATATGTTAGTTTTGTCCTATACGCAAATAATAAATAGTATGTTGCATAGAGAAAATGAAGTTTATTTGTAACACCATATATATATATAGATAGATAGATATAGATATGAAATTATATTCCTGATAAAAAGGAAATTTTATGTATAATGTAGATTTTAATATATCATGCCAGTATTTTAAATTGCCTTATATTTATAAATTCCTTAAATTTTGCATAAAGAAAATAAAAAAAAATAAATACTACAAATGAAAAATATATATTCTTTATATTTATTTTATATATTGTAAATTCTTTTTTTTTGCTTTTAAAAAATATTATGACTGTACAGAGTAGTTTAACAGAATATAAAAATATATATTTTTACACAATATAAAATATTAAATTTTGGATAAAGAAAATTGAGAAAAATAAAAACTACAAATAAAAAAATATATTCTTTATATGCATTTTATAATTGTAAATTAAATTTTTTGCTTTAAAAAATATTATGACATGAGTATGTACAGAGTAGTTTAACAGAATAAAATATATTTTTTACATATTAATATAATATCTTATTTAAAAAAAGATGTCTGGACGGAGTCATTTTCATGATTTAGCACAGTAATGACTAATAATAATCATAATAGAAAATAGCAAACTCAAAATGTAAGCATCCAGACATTGTCATGAAAATAATGTAGCAATACAAAAAAAAAGGCTTAATGGCTTAATTACTTTCAACTTTAAAACGGAATGAAATGTAACACATTTTGTGTTTTTCTGCATTACTGTGAGGTTCTGGTTTGTGTCTGATTTCTCACGATGACGTCAGAGGCTGCAGTGACATCAGCATCTCTGAGTAAAGCAGTCTGTCATCATTCGCCTGCATTATCTGCTTCCAGACACTCGATCGTCAACTATGAGGAAGTCCTTAAACACTGGACACTCCTCTGCAAGGCTGCTAGTGACTATCTAGTGTGGACTGTCTGGTTCACTCATATGGCAGCACTACTAGTATTGCTGTCTTTTTGCAGTGTTATTGTTTTTTAATTTCTTTTATGACAAAAATCATTAGGATATTAAGTAAAGATCATGTTCCATGAAGATATTTTGTAAATTTCCTACTGTAAATATATCAAAACTTAATTTTTGATTAGTAATATGCATTGCTAAGAACTTCATTTGGACAACTTTAAAGATGATTTTCTCAATATTTTAGTTTTTTTGCACCCTCAGATTCCAGATTTTCAAATAGTTGTATCTCAGCCAAATATTGTCCTATCATAACAAGCTTATTTATTCAGCTTTCAGATGATGTATAAATCTCAATTTCACAAAATTGACTGGTTTTGTGGTCCAGGATCACATATTTATATTAAATTATATTTATATTTTTATTTGATTTTTAAAATGTTATATAGTTTTTTATTAATTTTTATTTTAGATTTAGTTATTTTAGTACAGCAAGTTAAAATAAATGAAAATGAGAAATGTTGGCAACTAAATAAAATAAAAAAAATTGTTTAAAGTTTAATATATTATTTAATTTCAATTAAAGTATTTTATTTCAAGTAACGAAAATGTTTTTTGTTTTTTTTTATGGTATTAGTTTTAGTTTACTATAATAGCCCTGCTCTGTTGAATCACTTATATTTTCATTCTAATTTTATTTGCAGGCTATTTTGCATCCTCATAGTGACCGAACCTCTGCGCACCCTTGTGCAATGTCATACTTTACTACTTATAAGTCCTTGAAGCGCACTTCTGTGTGATTTAGATGAGATATTTAGTCCTAAAGGGCAGCGATTGATTAATGAATGCTGTGGGAATATCTTTGGCGTTTATGGGTCGTTTACCCGGACGTCCGTACAGTCGCTCCATGCGGCTTGCGTGTTTTATTATGCATGTTGAATGAAGGACAAACAGAAAGTGTGAGCGGAAACTGAGCTGGCCATGTGACCGATGAACCCGCTTGACCAGACAGGATTTCAGTAGCTAGATCAGGACTGGGAAAATTAAGTGATTCTTGATAGCAATTTAGATGCTGTAAAACAATAGAACATGAAGTTTTGCATGCAATGTTATTTACAGTCAGAATCTGATGTGGCTTAGTGTTTATTACATTTAAATGACTGTTTAATGCTGCTCAGAGGTGGTATGAATGCATTTACACGGCAAATATAACTGTGTGCTTTGATACGAGGGGCTGAGGTGGATCAGAGCAGGCATAAGTCAGTCTGGCTTTTATGCAGCATTGCGTCTTCACACAGAATGTTGAGCAGGCACAGAGCAGCATTAACTAGCTGTTAATACCTCACTAATGGCAAACTTACACTGCTAAGGTGGCACAGAAGCGCCTCTGAAGTGGCATTTAGGGGTCTTTACAGCAAGTGTTTGCTGCGCAGATGTGGTACGAATGCATAACGTATGCTTTTATACGAGGGGCTGAGGTGGATCAGAGCAGGCTTAATTTAGACTGGCTTTTATGCTGCTTTATGTCTTTGCACTGAATTTTGAGAAGGCAGAGAGCAGCATTAAGTCGATTAAGACAAAACTAGCTGTTAATACCTCACCAATGCCAAGTTTACACTGCAAAGGTGGCACAGAAGCGCCTCTGAAGTGGCATTTAGGTGTCTTTGCAGCAAGTGTTTGGGTCAGAACAGGCTCCATTTAGACTGACTTTTATGCTGCATTACGTTTTTATACTGAAGTTTGAGCAGGCATAGAGCAGCCTTAACTCAGTTAAGGCATAACTAGCAGCTAATACCTCACTAATGCCAAGTTTACACTGCAAAGGTGGCACAAAAGCGCCTCTGAAGTGGCATGTAGGTTACTATTTAATGCTGCTCAGATTTACACAATAAATACAACTGTGAGCTTTTATACGAGGGGCAGAGGTGGATCAGAGCAGGCTTAATTTAGACTGGCTTTTATGCTGCTTTATGTCTTTGCACTGAATTTTGAGCAGGCACAGAGCAGCATTAACTCGATTAAGACAAAACTAGCTGTTAATACCTCACTAATGCCAAATTTACACTGCAAAGGTGGCACAGAAGCGCCTCTGAAGTGGCATTAAGGTGACTGTTTAAAGTGGAAGTGAAGCAGTCAGTCAGGTTTACATTATTTAGTAAACTGGTTTCCACTTTAATTATGGAGGAAGACGAACTTGGAAGGACTGTTGAGCCCACAATAAGTGCAACTGCTCGTGCATTTGAGCAGATATGGCGAGGGAACCGAGCAGAAATACCGTTACGGGTGGAAGAAGTCGTGAACTCAATTTGGTATTAGATTTATCGTCCTGTTAACAGCAGGTAAACTAATTGTACTCGCAGGTGAACATAAAATATGTTACATACCACTACTGGTGAAGGAGGCAGTGTAATGCAAATATGTTTGAAAGGTCTGACATAACAATAAAGATGCTACATGAACGATATTGAATGAAGCATTGTTTGTTTACATCACGTTGCGCCTCGTGTAATAGAAACAATGTTTGGGATACCACGATCAAAACTTCGTGATGTAGACAGTTTGATGCTGGATATTCATGCATTATGTAATGTATGAATGCATTTACACAACAAATACAACTGTGCGCTTTTATATGGATCAGAGCAGGCATAATTTAGACTGGCTTTTATCCAGCATTGCATCTTTACACTGAATTTTGAGCAGGCACAGAGCAGCATTAACCCAGCTGTGCGAAGATGCCACAAAATGGCATTTTGACCAAGAAATGCACACTAGTTTACATGCAAATTTGCATGTGAGCATTTATCAGTGTATTGTGGAAGGACTGGACTGATATCATATCATATTTTTGCATTTGCATGTTAGTATGCGTCCGGTACCGATGCATCTGACATCCATAGAAGGCAGCGTCTAGCTGAGGAGATCCTGACTGATGTTTCATTTCTTTCGTAACCGGCATGCCTTTCATAGCTCTGCGTGGGCGACGGCGTGTAGGAGAGGCCGTTGTATGTCGAAATCGCCCTTGGGCACCTTGACAATCAATTGAAAGGAATATAATTCACTCCGTTTGCATGTAGGCTCCTGCTACCTGAAGTACGAGACGCAGCGGCGTGAAATTAAAGGCCATTAGCATCACAAACGAGCGTGCAACAGGCCGAGTGTGTAGGCAGTGTGACGCTGGGAAGCAGGACAGAAGCTGTAGAGTTTTATGAGCTGATGTTGGTGACTCATACTGCTGATGCTCTCGCTCTCTCCGCTTGCGTCGTGTCCTCGGCTGTGAAACGGGAATGCCAGGCTTGACCAGAGATGGCTGTTTGTTGTGGTATAAGCTGGAGTCTGACTAGCCCTTTAGGTCCTTTCACGTGACTCACGTGACGGGTCGGGATGGTTTAGTAGCCTAGCCTAAGCTTTAATATTTTTAGTGATGGTGCTTTACAGGCTATTAATTATTGGCAGGGTTTGTAGCATGCCGTTTAGAGACTGTTGGACTGTTAGCATGCTAAAACCCTCTCTGACACATTGCATCTCTTAATGTAAAACACCAGCACTACAGCCAAACCAGTGCTTTTTGGAACGAATTTGAAAATGTTGAGACAAATACTGTTGAATTCCAAGTATTATTCAGTATAAATATTCTCTGAGTTAGTCAGTATATGCATGCATCTGGCCGTGCATCGTGCTGTTTTCCATTCAATTCCATTCTGTTGCAGTCTGTCCAGTTTTTTAATACAGCATCCAAATTGAACAGATTGAATAGTGGACAGTCCAAGTTAAGTTTGCTTGAACTTTGTGCGTCACATTACAGCAGCTGATTTATGCACAACACATAGTATATGTTTGTTGGATGCTTTGCTTCATTGCATCAGGATTGTTATTGTTAACTAAAACTATTTGAAATAAAACTAAAGCATTTTTGTTAAAATAAAGCTAAAATGAATTAAAATATAATTATTAGATGAACAACTTGAACAAAAAGAAAATTAGAAATGTTGCCCTGGAAAATGACTAGAATAATTTTAAGTGAAAATAAATACAAATAAATATGAAAAAAATAAAACCTCAAATGACAAAAGCACATAGCAAAAGTACTAAAAAAGTAACTAAAATTAAAATGTAACCTGAAAACAAAAAGCTAATTAAAAAATATTAAAAAGAGCTATAATAGTATACAAATACTGTAATACTATATAAATAATACTGAAATTGTACACTGTGTTGCATTGGATAATTGCTGACATGGAATAAATAAATTAAAACTCAAATAAAAAATAAATAAAACCTGAAAAGTAATCTTATAATAATAAATCTAATAAAAATGACAAAAGCACATAACAAAGTTACAAAAAATGTAACTAAAATGAAAATGAAAGCTGAAAACATAAAAATAAAAGCCAATTAAAAATATAAATAACTATAATAGTATATAAATAATGCAAAAATATCACTGCATTGCACTTGGTAATGCTGCATGAAATAAATAACGACTAATACTGAAATGAAAAATAAATAAAACCTGAAATCTTAATCTTAATTAGAATGAATCTTAAAAAAAAAAAAAACTTATAAGCACATAATGAACTTAATAAAAACTGAAATTACTGAAAACTAAAAATATAAAATCAAAGCCAAATCAAAATATTAATAAAAACTATAGTATGTTATAAATAACAGTAAATAAATACCATTGCATTGGGTGATGCTGACATGAGACAGGGCTTCATTACATGATGTTGACGTGTTTTGACTGCAGTAGTGTGTGTCTGTGTCTGTGTGTCTGTGTGAGTGTGTGTGTGTGTGTGAGTGTGTGTGTGTGTGTGTGTGTGTGAGTGTGTGTGTGTGTGTGTGTGTGTGAGTGTGTGTGTGTGTGTGTGTGTGTGAGTGTGTGTGTGTGTGTGTGTGTGTGAGTGTGTGTGTGTGTGTGTGTGTGTGAGAGTGTGAGTGTGTGTGTCTGTGTGTGTGTGTGTTGTTTGTGTGTGTGAGAGTGTGAGTGTGTGTGTGTGTGTGTGT
>NW_015630341.1:170862-177487 GCF_001515625.1 Sinocyclocheilus rhinocerous | reverse complement strand
GAAACTGAGCTGGCCATGTGACCGATGAACCCGCTTGACCAGACAGGATTTCAGTAGCTAGATCAGGACTGGGAAAATTAAGTGATTCTTGATAGCAATTTAGATGCTGTAAAACAATAGAACATGAAGTTTTGCATGCAATGTCATTTACAGTCAGAGTCTGATGTGGCTTAGTGTTTATTACATTTAAATGACTGTTTAATGCTGCTCAGAGGTGGTATGAATGCATTTACACGGCAAATATAACTGTGTGCTTTGATACGAGGGGCTGAGGTGGATCAGAGCAGGCATAAGTCAGTCTGGCTTTTATGCAGCATTGCGTCTTCACACAGAATGTTGAGCAGGCACAGAGCAGCATTAACTAGCTGTTAATACCTCACTAATGGCAAACTTACACTGCTAAGGTGGCACAGAAGCGCCTCTGAAGTGGCATTTAGGTTACTATTTAATGCTGCTCAGATTTTCACCATAAATACAACTGTGTGCTTTTATACGAGGGGCAGAGGTGGATCAGAGCAGGCTTAATTTAGACTGGCTTTTATGCTGCTTTATGTCTTTGCACTGAATTTTGAGCAGGCACAGAGCAGCATTAACTCGATTAAGACAAAACTAGCTGTTAATACCTCACTAATGCCAAATTTACACTGCAAAGGTGGCACAGAAGCGCCTCTGAAATGTAGAGGGTTGGACTGTTTAAAGTGGAAGTGAAGCAGTCAGTCAGGTTTACATTATTTAGTAAACTGGTTTCCACTTTAATTAAAAAATATATAACAAACACGATTAATGTAACCATTTTAAAGAAAAAAGGATGTTTTGTTATCGCTTTTGGAGCAAGTGCGCCGTTGTCTCGCAGTACCACAGCGTGTGACGTCACGGGGCTGGTTTATCTGTTGTCCAGTGAAGAAATATAAGCATTTCTTGACTGTTTGAACACACACTTGTTTTGAAATGAAGGAAGACGAACTTGGAAGGACTGTTGAGACCATGATAAGTGCAACTGCTCATGCATTTGAGCCGATATGGCGAGGGGACCGAGCAGAAATACCGTTACGGGTGGAAGAAGTCGTGAACTCAATTTGGTATTAGATTTACTGATTAGATTTATCGTCCTGTTAACAGCAGGTAAACTAATTGTACTCGCAGGTGAACATAAAATATGTTACATAACATTACTGGTGAAGGAGGCAGTGTAATGCAAATATGTTTGAAAGGTCTGACATAACAATAAAGATGCTACATGAACGATATTGAATGAAGCATTGTTTGTTTACATCACGTTGCGCCTCGTTTAATAGAAACAATGTTTGGGATACCACGATCAAAACTTCGTGATGTAGACAGTTTGATGCTGGATATTCATGCATTATGTAATGTATGAATGCATTTACACAACAAATACAACTGTGCGCTTTTATATGGATCAGAGCAGGCATAATTTAGACTGGCTTTTATCCAGCATTGCATCTTTACACTGAATTTTGAGCAGGCACAGAGCAGCATTAACCCAGCTGTGCGAAGATGCCACAAAATGGCATTTTGACCAAGAAATGCACACTAGTTTACATGCAAATTTGCATGTGAGCATTTATCAGTGTATTGTGGAAGGACTGGACTGATATCATATCATATTTTTGCATTTGCATGTTAGTATGCGTCCGGTACCGATGCATCTGACATCCATAGAAGGCAGCGTCTAGCTGAGGAGATCCTGACTGATGTTTCATTTCTTTCGTAACCGGCATGCCTTTCATAGCTCTGCGTGGGCGACGGCGTGTAGGAGAGGCCGTTGTATGTCGAAATCGCCCTTGGGCACCTTGACAATCAATTGAAAGGAATATAATTCACTCCGTTTGCATGTAGGCTCCTGCTACCTGAAGTACGAGACGCAGCGGCGTGAAATTAAAGGCCATTAGCATCACAAACGAGCGTGCAACAGGCCGAGTGTGTAGGCAGTGTGACGCTGGGAAGCAGGACAGAAGCTGTAGAGTTTTATGAGCTGATGTTGGTGACTCATACTGCTGATGCTCTCGCTCTCTCCGCTTGCGTCGTGTCCTCGGCTGTGAAACGGGAATGCCAGGCTTGACCAGAGATGGCTGTTTGTTGTGGTATAAGCTGGAGTCTGACTAGCCCTTTAGGTCCTTTCACGTGACTCACGTGACGGGTCGGGATGGTTTAGTAGCCTAGCCTAAGCTTTAATATTTTTAGTGATGGTGCTTTACAGGCTATTAATTATTGGCAGGGTTTGTAGCATGCCGTTTAGAGACTGTTGGACTGTTAGCATGCTAAAACCCTCTCTGACACATTGCATCTCTTAATGTAAAACACCAGCACTACAGCCAAACCAGTGCTTTTTGGAACGAATTTGAAAATGTTGAGACAAATACTGTTGAATTCCAAGTATTATTCAGTATAAATATTCTCTAAACCCTCTCTGACACATTGCATCTCTTAATGTAAAACACCAGCACTACAGCCAAACCAGTGCTTTTGGAACGAATTTGAAAATGTTGAGACAAATACTGTTGAATTCCAAGTATTATTCAGTATAAATATTCTCCGAGTTAGTCAGTATATGCATGCATCTGGCCGTGCATCGTGCTGTTTTCCATTCAATTCCATTCTGTTGCAGTCTGTCCAGTTTTTTAATACAGCATCCAAATTGAACAGATTGAATAGTGGACAGTCCAAGTTAAGTTTGCTTGAACTTTGAGCATCACATTGCAGCACTTGAACACACGTTTTATGTTTCCTAGAGGCTTTGCTCCATTGCATCAGGATTGTTATTGTTAACTAAAACTATTTGAAATAAAACTAAAGCATTTTTGTTAAAATAAAGCTAAAATGAATTAAAATATAATTATTAGATGAACAACTTGAACAAAAAGAAAATTAGAAATGTTGCCCTGGAAAATGACTAGAATAATTTTAAGTGAAAATAAATACAAATAAATATGAAAAAAATAAAACCTCAAATGACAAAAGCACATAGCAAAAGTACTAAAAAAGTAACTAAAATTAAAATGTAACCTGAAAACAAAAAGCTAATTAAAAAATATTAAAAAGAGCTATAATAGTATACAAATACTGTAATACTATATAAATAATACTGAAATTGTACACTGTGTTGCATTGGATAATTGCTGACATGGAATAAATAAATTAAAACTCAAATAAAAAATAAATAAAACCTGAAAAGTAATCTTATAATAATAAATCTAATAAAAATGACAAAAGCACATAACAAAGTTACAAAAAATGTAACTAAAATGAAAATGAAAGCTGAAAACATAAAAATAAAAGCCAATTAAAAATATAAATAACTATAATAGTATATAAATAATGCAAAAATATCACTGCATTGCACTTGGTAATGCTGCATGAAATAAATAACGACTAATACTGAAATGAAAAATAAATAAAACCTGAAATCTTAATCTTAATTAGAATGAATCTTAAAAAAAAAAAAAACTTATAAGCACATAATGAACTTAATAAAAACTGAAATTACTGAAAACTAAAAATATAAAATCAAAGCCAAATCAAAATATTAATAAAAACTATAGTATGTTATAAATAACAGTAAATAAATACCATTGCATTGGGTGATGCTGACATGAGACAGGGCTTCATTACATGATGTTGACGTGTTTTGACTGCAGTAGTGTGTGTCTGTGTCTGTGTGTCTGTGTGAGTGTGTGTGTGTGTGTGTGTGTGTGTGTGTTTTGACTGCAGGAGTCTGTGTGTGTGTGTGTGTGTGTGTGTTTTGACTGGGAACGGCAGTGTTGTCAGACCGGCATGTGTCTCTCCGTCCGTCCAGCTGTGAGTAACAGCGTCTGATGTTCCCACAGGTCGTTTGTTTGGCATGTTTGTGTTCACATGAGCGTCTGGATGTCCATTTTCTGTCTGTCTCTCACACACTACACATTTTCCTACCCATTTGCATGTACATTTCACCCTGTTTTCCCTATTTTCTGAAGGCAGCAAACTGCATCGAAACACAAAGTGGATTTTCGGGTTGCTTCACAGTCGAAGTTAACACGAAGTTCTCCGTTTTGTCAGAAACTGGGTTTATTTAGAGTAGTGTAGTAATGTTTTTGAAATAATCTAGTATGCATATTGCATACTAGTTTGTTCTATGTGTGGAAGGGAGGTATAGAGCGCTGCAGGGAAGATGTATATTTGTAGGCTAAAACTCTGAAATGAGTTGCATTTTAGCACTTTTGGTTCCATTGTGCTGAAGTCAATGGGTGTTTGGTCTGAAATAAGGTCTATGGTTAACACAATCTCAAGATATTTTCATGCTTTACGACATAAAATACTTCAGTAACCTAACCAGACTTTGGGCAGTAATTGGGATCTGTTGGGTTTGGTTGGTAGCCTGTCTAATAGAGCGCAACAGTCGGGTTCTGGAAGTAAAAACTCCTTTGATTTTCTCCATAGGGACATTGATTTTTAACAATAACTGATAAACCTTTAAAGACAGGCCTGTCGTGTGCTCTGAGGTTGTTAATCGATTGCTTTTGTTGAACCATCTGTTCGCGTTAATTCAACGTATTTCTAAAATAATTGTGTTTAATAGCAGAATTCATGGTGAAAAACTACATTACCCATCATGCTTTACAGAAATTCCACCAATCAGAGAGTTGCAGTGAGCAAAGCTCCACCCACTCCCATAAAGCACTGCAAATTATGTACTCGAGTCAGGTTCCCTACGCACTCAGAGTACTTAAATATTTCTACATGCATTTCGCAGTGAACTTATAATGAATTGTTTCTATAAATACAACAAATAGCTTAAACTCAGGGTGAATTAGGGTGATAAAACGATATGAAGAGTTTGATAAATGTTCATATATTTATATTTTACCATGGTATTGAGGTGCTGTATGTGTGGTTTTATCATGATCTAAATGTAGGCTACTGTGGAAGAGCAATGGTTAATTTGAATAAAACGCAAACAGTCAGAATAATTACATTTCACCACATTAAAATGAGGTTGTTACAATTTTTACAGATGTTGCTGTTTATGATAATGAACATGAATTTAAATCTTCATCCAAACTCAAGCTGCTGTCAAATGTGCATTTCTAAGAGACAAATAATATGCAGTTATTAATATTACAGCCTGCACTGCAAACTGTGCTGAAGATACACGTCATCAAAGTCAGGAACACAAACCTGCGTCATGATCTGAAACAACATGCAGAAACGAAGAAATTCATTCTTCTATAAGATATTTATTTAGTTAAGAAAAAATGACTGGAAAAGTGTAAAGAATTCAAAAGCGTGACATGTTTGTCATGTTCTGATCATAAAGAGTCGTTTAAAACCACAATTAACCGTCTGGTTTCTACATCTTTCACTTAGAAGCAAAAATCTGCCTTTAAACTTGAAAGAAATAAAGATTTTAAATTTATCGTGATAATTATCGAAATCGACTGATATGAAAAATGTTATCATGATTTTTTTTTTTTTTCCCCAAATCACCCAATCCTACTTAAAATTAATATTTTTATATTTCTCCATCGTTTTTTTTTTTTATTATTCAATTAATGTCATTTGCAATGCTTAATGAGATTGTAGTTCTTTCCGATTTTCATTTACTTTTTGGCCTCAAATCAAAGTTTGTAATGTTGTGATTCTCCTCGTAGCTGGTTGTTTTGGTTCATGGCTTTAACAAAGACTTTTTTTAAATCCCTACTGGGGAAATTAATGGGAAATATACTGCAGGAACCAGCACCACTGAAAAAGTGCACTAATGCATTCGTCACTCTTTCTCTGTTTCTCGCTCTTTTCCGGACCGCACCGACAGGACGGTTGCAAAGAGGTTAATAATTCATGCAGGCCTGGGTTTCCCTCTGCTCTTGTCATGTGTGCGTGTTGGAGCATCTGCGTGTGCCGTCTGATCTGCCGCGTGGAGGAGACTGAGAACGGCCCGTCGGCTCCTGCGCTCTCAGGTTTCCTCCGTGTGTTTCCCACAGCTTCAGCTCGGGTTTGACATCAGCTCATTGACTCAGTCAATCACACATGGCCTTATTTCCTTCTAAACAGCTCAAGTACTGCACTAATCTGCTTACTCCTGACAAACTCTTACTTCATGTGCTTTGATTTCCAGCTAATAACCAATTAACTCTCAGCTCAGACCAGGGTTATTATAGTTAACTACAACTACTGAAAACTGTTACAGTTACTGAAATACAATAAAATAAAAATATTAGATGAAAAACTGAAACTAAAATGAAAATTAGATGTGCTCACTTTGCAAACAACTGAAATAAGCTGAAGCACTAAAATTACTAAATGGAAGTAAATAAAAACTGAAATCTAAAACTGAAAAAAAAAAAAAAAATTTAAACCTGAATTGTAATATAAAAAAAAAAAACTAATAAAAGTGACAAAGGTGCATATCAAAATTACTACAAATTAAACTAAAATTAAATTGAAAACTGAAAATATACAAATAAAAGCTAAATCAAAATATGAATAAATAATATATTTTTTATTAAAATAAATAATAAATATCATATAAGAAATTATGATATACACTTAAAATAAAACTAAAATATAAATTATAATAAATTACACTGGCTTTGAATATTAAAATAAAAATATATTAAATCAAATT
>NW_015630341.1:165636-170827 GCF_001515625.1 Sinocyclocheilus rhinocerous | reverse complement strand
ATATATATATAGAGGCACTAAATAATAAAATATCATAAATAATAGTAAAATTGCACTGGCTTGGACTTGAGAGCTTTTGGTGCTTTAAACCCTATGTTGTTGGTTTTGTTTTTTTTTTGTTTTTTTCCTCCTGGGAAAAGCAGTCATTTGGAGAAGCGTGCATCCCGTAAGAACCAGTGTGTCCGCTTTAGGTCCCAACATGCTCTAGTAACGCCACCCTTCGTGCTTGCGTTCATGGCTCACAGCCTATAAAAGCAAGTCTGTCCTTATATAGTAAGGTATGCGCACCTGCCTGTTGTGTCAGGTAAACGGTGAAGGAGGAACGCCCTGCATCGCACCTCAAATCCCTCTCACATGACTGACAGAAAGTGCCATGAACATGCCATCCACAATATCCTTACAAGTCCCAAATAATGTACTATACACTGCGCATTATGTACTCAAGTGTATGAATTTTGCATTACAATGAAGTGTCCAGCATTGTGCACTTTTAGTGTGCACACACTACCTGCACTATTTATTCTGTATTATAAATGCAATAGAATAATGCATAAGTAAGCAAATTGGAATGCACCCAATAATCAAAATCAAAAATGCACAACTTAAATATTGGGTAGAATCAACCATTTTAATTAGAATTCATTAAATGCATTTTTTAGTATTGAATAAAATATAAGCATATTTATAATCAGTATTTGTATTAATTGAACTTGTTTCAATGCAAAATATGCATGTGATGCTGCTTTAGAATTTGGTAAAACAGGCCTGTTTTGAAACTCATTGAACTTTTGTGACTCACGCTATTAGGCAAATGACCCGATTTTGGGACCAAAGATCTCACACATTTGAGCAGTGTGTGTGTGTGATTGTTGTTATCCATTATCAGACTCTAGGCATGTTTACATTAGATCTGGGTTGACAACATCGATTTCTCGATTTTAATTGATTCTCATTTTGATTCTGAAATCCCAAGAATCGATCTTTTAGTCCAGAGATGACCAAACGCCATTTTTGCGTTGTAAAATGAAAAAAAAAAAAAAACCTGTTTGAAGTTGATTTTTAAAAATTATTTAAAAATTTTAAGAAAAAAGAAAATTTTTGTTTAATTATTTAATAATTAAAGTTTGTAATTATTTAATAAATTATTGAATAATTTAAAATGATTAAAAAATGTAGTCAGATATAATGCATTTAATTTTGTCCCACAGCCCTCAACCAAGTATAATTTTTGGCCCTTTATATTAAAAAGTTTGGGCAACTCTGTTTTATTCTGTGTCGTTTACAATTGATACATGAACAAAACTTCACTAAACAAGACATTATTTTTAGTGCTATAATGTATGTTTGAATGAATCTGTCTTGAAATCCATTTTTATGACGGCCACAGTTTAAATGTTGTGCATTGTAGAAAGTAGAAACATAATTATATCAGTAAAAAGTTGATAAAACTGCCATATGTGCAGTTTTAATATTTGTTTACAACTCAATGTCTGATTGTTGTTTATTGTTATATCTAAAAAATAAATAGAAATTAAATTTGTTTTTTTAACCATTAATATTATACCATTACTGACAGGGTTCCCTGTATAGTTTACAGCTTTAGTTAAGATTTCCTTAAATAAAACTTGACATGTACTGTACCTGATATATATCCAGTGAATTGATATTGAATCGAAATCAGATTTTGTTTGTGGACTTGGATTGAACCATGAAATCGGTGTTGATATTCAGTGCGTGTATGCAAGATGTTCCATTGAGAAAATAGTGTTTAGTATTTGTTTAAGTGCTTAATTTTTTCCTGTTAATAGGACTATTTCAGAACCCCTTTCAGTACATTCGATGGAAATTTTAGTCGGATTGATTGAGGTGTTTACATGAAGGCCTTTCAGTCTGACTGATCCATCAGTCTGATTATTGCATGTAAACTGATGCATAAGCTGTGATGACACAAAAACATGCATATAGAGGCCAGTGGGTCATGTGTGAGTTTATCAGTCACATGCACAGGACAGAAGAACATTTAGTTCAGTTCTGACCCAAATTCATGCTGTCCTGCCAAACAGCACCATTAAAACATTTCATTCTAACTATTTATCCCAGTCTTTTTATCCCCACCCCAATTTTCAGACTTATGCATTATTTTATAGCATTTATAATAAAGAAAAAATGGTGCAAAAAAATTCTAAAAAATCCAAAACTAATAAAAATGATAAAAGCACATAACAAAATTACTAACAATTAAACTAAAATTAAATTATAAGCGTAACTATATGACTGTATTGTTACTTTATTACCTTTAATATTTGTTATATTTTACCCAGAAATCTATCTGCATACTTATGCATTATTTTATGGTATTTATAATATAGAATCAAAATCAAAAAACTAATACAAATGATAAAATTGCTTAACAAAAGTACTTAAAAAAATGAAAATAAAAAAAGCTAAATCAAAATATTAATAAAAACCAGGATAAATAGTGCTTTTAAAAAATAAAAATAAAAAGCTTCTATTTATCATCTTTTCAAATTAAATTCTAATTAAAAATGGTATATTTCACCCAATATTTAAGTTTTGTATTTTTACTTAGATTGTAGGAACATCTCAATTTCCATTTGTATACCATTTTATTTTATGGTATTTTTATATAGGAATTATATTACATTACATTATATAGGAAAAAATTATACAATAGTGTGTTCAAAAAACGAATAAAACCATCAGAAGAGCGTAACTAAATTAGGATTCAGTTAAAATTAATTGTAATGTCTCGCAGCACCATTTAAGCCTGACTATGTAAATGTATTGTTACTTTATTTAAACGATCACTAACTTGAATATTTCACCAATTCTGATGATCTTTTCTGTAAAAATGGCGACTTCTCCTATCTAAGAAAACCAGCGCTGATCTCCATATTTAGAAAATTCTGCTAGTTTCAAAATACCTCTCAGAGCTGATTTCTCTGCTGTAGGGTGAATGCAAGTGGGCGCTCAACTTAACCAAACACAGCTAAAACCTATAAATGTTGATTTGAATTGCTAAGCACTGGTTCAGGCGTTGGTGAGGCCCTTTTAGCTGCGTTTTTGTTGGACGTGTTCAAAGGGAAGATGATACACTGCTGATCCTCCCACACTTTCCTGAAGCGCAGCACCTGCCCTCGGGGAGCGCTCATAAATCCATACCGCCGCTGCAGAGTGCATCCTCACTATTTAGACCGCACAGACCATTAACTGACCCTCTAAGTAGTGCACGTTCTGGCCAGCAGACACCATTAGAGGATATCCTGTGTAGGATCGTACAGGGATCCAAATGAGCGTCTATTTTGGGCGAGCGACTGTGTGTGCTGCTGTGCTCTCTCTTTCTCTCTCCTCATTGGTAACCCTGAGCTCATTCATTCATAACTCACAGTGGGCTGTTTCACAAGGACTTGCCTGCTGTGTGGTTGACTCATTTGTTTTGTTCTTTAGGCTCAGTAAATAAACTCATCTGATCATGTAAATGACGGCCCGGTGGTTTTCTTTCTAGTGCTCAGCTGCTGTTTAGACATGACGTTTCTTAAGCATTTACCTGCCGATTTGAACTCATCCTCATCAGATTGTGACGGGTCCCATGGGATGTTTTGGTGCCTTTACTGACGTGTCCACACTTATCGTGCATATTCATTACCGTGATATATCGCATTACCGAATACCGGCACAAGTCTAGTCCACACCTGTGGCAGGCGTAGAGATGTTCTGTGTTATCAGAAAGAGCTTTCGCAGACTGTTTCTAACATTGTAAATGTAGCAAGGTTTTTATATTTTGATATTGTGGCTGCAAATTTAGCATCTTTGTCTCTTCTCTCCAGTGTAATCTCTTAATCTTTTTTCTCTTTTGTAAAGTCATAAGAACACGCTTATGTTTTTCTTCTTTTCATGTTTTTTCTTTTGCTTTTTCGGCAAATGCAAAGAAGTATATTTGTTGCATATTCTGTTCATCGCTATAGAAGTTTACCCATCTGTGACAATGCACTTTTTTTATTTGCCCAATTTTTTTTAATCATTATTATAATTTACTGCATTTTCAGTCCATTGTATTTTAATGCAGTACATTTAGGCTATGTGTATAATATATTTGTAATTCATTGTTGATTTATTACTAGAGAAAATTATGTTTGGCCCAATGCATTGAGATTCATTGAATATCATCAAAAGCTGCCTATTAGTGGTTGGCCAATATATCTGCCAATATTTGGCTTCTTTTTAAATTATCGGCGTTAGAGACAATATGCATTTTTTAATTATCGGCATCAGACAATATATTTTTTTGTTTGGCTGATATGTGGGCCGATATTTGGCATTTTTTTTAATTATCGGCATCAGACAATATATTTTTCTGTTTGGCCGATATGTCAGATGATATTTGGCATTTTTTAATTATCGGCATCAGACAATATATTTTTTCTGTTTGGCTGATATGTCAGCCGATATTTGGCATTTTTTTAATTATCGGCATCAGACAATATATTTTTTCTGTTTGGTGATATGTGGGCCGATATTTGGCATTTTTTTTAATTATCGGCATCAGACAATATATTTTTTTGTTTGGCCGATATGTCAGATGATATTTGGCATTTTTTAATTATCGGCATCAGACAATATATTTTTCTGTTTGGCCGATATGTCAGATGATCTGTCAAAAAAATCGCAATTTGATATTTTCCCCCAAATCGCACAGCCCTAATCGGCATCAGACAATATATTTTTCTGTTTGGCCGATATGTCAGATTATATTTGGCATTTTTTAATTATCGGCATCAGACAATATATTTTTTTGTTTGGCCGATATGTCAGATGATATTTGGCATTTTTTAATTATCGGCATCAGACAATATATTTTTTTGTTTGGCTGATATGTGGGCCGATATTTGGCATTTTTTTTAATTATCGGCATCAGACAATATATTTTTTTGTTTGGCCGATATGTCAGATGATATTTGGCATTTTTTTAAATTATCGGCATCAGACAATATATTTTTTTGTTTGGCCGATATGTCAGATGATATTTGTCATTTTTTAATTATCGGCATCAGACAATATATTTTTTTGTTTGGCCGATATGTCAGATGATATTTGTCATTTTTTAATTATCGGCATCAGACAATATATTTTTTTGTTTGGCCGATATGTCAGATGATATTTGGCATTTTTT
>NW_015630341.1:159873-163601 GCF_001515625.1 Sinocyclocheilus rhinocerous | reverse complement strand
TTTTTTAATTATCGGCATCAGACAATATATTTTTTCTGTTTGGCTGATATGTCAGCCGATATTTGGCATTTTTTTAATTATCGGCATCAGACAATGTATTTTTTCTGTTTGGCCGATATGTCAGCCGATATTTGCCATTTTTAATTATCGGCATCAGACAATGTATTTTTTCTGTTTGGCCGATATGTCAGATGATATTTGGCATTTTTTTTAATTATCGGCATCAGACAATGTATTTTTTCTGTTTGGCCGATATGTCAGATGATATTTGGCATTTTTTTTAATTATCGGCATCAGACAATATATTTTTCTGTTTGGCCGATATGTCAGCCGATATGTCAGATGATATTTGGCATTTTTTAATTATCGGCATCAGACAATATATTTTTCTGTTTGGCCGATATGTCAGCCGATATTTGCCATTTTTAATTATCGGCATCAGACAATGTATTTTTTCTGTTTGGCCGATATGTCAGCCGATATTTGCCATTTTTAATTATCGGCATCAGACAATGTATTTTTTCTGTTTGGCCGATATGTCAGCCGATATTTGCCATTTTTAATTATCGGCATCAGACAATGTATTTTTTCTGTTTGGCCGATATGTCAGATGATATTTGGCATTTTTTAATTATCGGCATCAGACAATATATTTTTCTGTTTGGCCGATATGTCGGCAAATATTAGATTTTTTTTTAATTATCGGCATCAGACAATATATTTTTCCGTTTGGCCGATATGTCGGCCAATATTTGCCATTTTTTAATTATCGGCATCAGACAATATTTATTTTGAAAGCACTGAGAATGCCAGCACCTGAGCGCACGAAGCTCTCGTTCTCATCTCCATTATTTTATTGTCTCTGTTTAACAGTTTTGACTAATAAATTATGCAGAACTCTTAAACGATATACAAAAAAGTGTTATAGCGTTTACTTTTATATTATTAGTAACACGAAGGCAAACGCTATAATGCATTCTCATTTACCGTCGGCTTTTAGCAAATATTCATTTAATTGAAACAATTCTTTGAATGTCGAATAATCATTTCATTTCACTAACCATACAAACGTTGTCTGTTATTATATACAGTGGGTACGGAAAGTATTCAGACCCCCTTAAATTTTTCACTCTTTGTTATATTGCAGCCATTTGCTAAAATCATTTAAGTTAATTTTTTTTCCTCATTAATGTACACACAGCACCCCATATTGACAGAAAAACACAGAATTGTTTATAACAGTGGGTGGTGGTCACGAAGATGACTGAGCAAATTTGATGCGTTTCCCCCTTTTGCAGCGACTTTCTTCTTGCAAGGTTAGCAGACAGGGTGACCGTCCTCAATTATATTGCCTTCAGGACTCTTGTAAAAGCCAAAATACGACCAGACCATCGATTTGGTTCTCTTAGATGCCTGAAAAATCTCCCGAGTGCTGTCACTGCTTTCCGCCATTTCGTCTCGTGCAAAAAAAAACCCAGTGTGGTCCAACCTAGCTATCGGTATCGGCAAAATCCACTATCGGTCGGCCTCTATAATTGACTGCATTTTCAGTCCATTGTATTTTAATACAGTACATTTAGGCTATGTGTATAATATATTTGTAATTCATTGTTGATTTATTACTAGAGAAAATTATGTTTGGCCCAATGCATTGAGATTTATTGAATATCATCAAAAGCTGCCTGTTAGGGGTTGGCCGATATATCTGCCAATATTTGGCAGACAATATATTTTTCTGTTTGGCCGATATGTCGGCCGATATTTGGCATTTTTTAATTATCAGCATCAGACAATATGTCGGCCAATATTTGGCATTTTTTTATTATCAGCATCATACAATATTTTTTTCTGTTTGGCTGATATGTTGGCCGATATTTGGCATTTTTTAATTATTAGCATCAGACAATATATTTTTCTGTTTGGCCTATATGTTGGCCGATATTTGGCATTTTTTAATTATCAGCATCAGACAATATATTTTTCTGTTTTGCCGATATGTCGGCCGATATTTGGCATTTTTTAATTATCGGCATCAGACAATATATTTTTCTGTTTGGCCGATATGTCAGATGATATTTGGCATTTTTTAATTATCGGCATCAGACAGTATATTTTTCTGTTTGGCTGATATGTCAGATGATATTTGGCATTTTTTTAAATTATCGGCATCAGACAATATATTTTTTCTGTTTGGCCGATATGTCAGATGTTATTTGGCATTTTTTATTTATCGGCATCAGACAATATATTTTTCTGTTTGGCCGATATGTCAGATGTTATTTGGCATTTTTTAATTATCGGCATCAGACAATATATTTTTCTGTTTGGCCAATATGTCAGATGATATTTGGCATTTTTTAATTATCGGCATCAGACAATATATTTTTCTGTTTGGCCGATATGTCAGCCGATATTTGCCATTTTTTAATTATCGGCATCAAAGTCAAAGTTTATTTATAAAGCACTATTTTAAAAAACAGCAAGTGTTTATCAAAGTGATGTACACACATAAAAGAATAAAAATGTCAAAGATACAAACAGTCAACAACACAAAAAAAAGACAATAAGACACCATAAAAACAATAGAAGAAAGCAGACAATATTTTTTTTCTGTTTGACTGATATGTCGGCCAATATTTGCCATTTTTTAATTATTGGCATCAGACAATATATTTTTCCGTTTGGCCGATATGTCGGTCAGTATTTGCCATTTTTTAATTATCGGCATCAGACAATATTTTTTTCTGTTCTGCCCAATAGCCTATGTCAACCCATATTTTATTTTTAATTCCTGGACTTTTATTTTGAATGCACTGAGAATGCCAGCACCTGAGCGCACGAAGCTCTCGTTCTCATCTCCATTATTTTATTGTCTCTGTTTAACAGTTCTGACTAATAAATTATGCAGAACTCTTAAACGATATACGAAAAAGTGTTATAGCGTTTACTTTTATATTATTAGTAACAGGAAGGCAAACGTTATAATGCATTCTCATCTACCGTCGGCTTTTAGCAAATATTCATTTAATTGAAACAAGTCTTTGAATGTCGAATAATCATTTAATTTCACTAACCATACAAACGTTGTCTGTTATTATATATATCGGCCATTGGCATAGTTATTGGTGTTAGTCAGAGTTTGATTTGACTGAAACAGCAACAAGGCTGTGATCTATAGATGTACACTTTGTAATAAGTTATGCTAAAAAGCATGAAGTTGTTATTGAAAGGAGTAATTTAGAATTGAATTGAATAGAAATGAAGTGTTGCAGGTGTGTGTGAAATATTTTACAGCAGCTGTGAATGTGTCTCGTCCAATCAGAATCTAGATTTATAAGTTAGTTAGGCTGTTTTGTACTTGTGTTTTTTAAAATGAAGCTTATTTTTTTGCAATGATTCAGTCATTTGATATGAATTATCTGATCTGATCTGCTTTGAGTCTATAAAAGATCCAAATAAGAAGACAATAATCAAATTAGATGGAACGTTTTAATTCCATCTCTATTTCCAGTTTAAATGACATTTATTCCTTAAGCGACTTGTAATCAGGTTCTGATCGGCTCACATTTGCTCACGTGGGCGAGATATGGTGTAGATTAGGCATGGGCCGATTATCGGTTTCAAGGTATACCGCGATTTGAAAATTTCACTGTTTCAAAACCGCTAATATTTTCCGTTATACCGTTCCTGCGGTATGCGCTGTTTTTCATGTCTCCTCAAAGACTGAA
>NW_015630341.1:156757-159473 GCF_001515625.1 Sinocyclocheilus rhinocerous | reverse complement strand
CATATGACCCCTTTAAAGCAGTGTTTCAGTGCAGCTCTGCTTTGTTTACTGCGATAACCAAGGAAACGCTGTATCAGCGCCTCCTGCTGTCAGAGAGTGAATCTGCATCTCATTTAGAGCTTCTGCTGTTTGTTTCGTACAGGCATGTTGTATAATTTCACAAAGCTAGTCAGAACATTCTGTTTTTGCTTCAAATTGGGTTATTATTAAATCAAATTATGTATATGAAATTATATAACTAAATGATATGAAATGATATAAACGATATGTGTATGAATTATATAACTAAAATTAAATAACTGTAATTACAGATTTAGGTTAAATAAAGATGTCAGTCTTTATTTTTCTTCTTTTTAGGAAACAAACCAAAGAAAAAGAAACAAATTCTACTGTTCCTAATATTCTGTATGTTGCTCAAAAACAAAATATATTGTGTTCAGCGGAAATTTTTTTTATTTTTTTTACCCGGTCATTTAAAAAATAACACGTATAGAGCTGTAACGACAATACCGTGAAACCGTGATATTTTTGCTTAAGGTTATCATACCGTCAAAATCTCATACCGGCCCATGCCTAGTGTAGATTGGATGCTAACGAGTCATTTTGGAGTGAGTTTTTTATTAACGCATCTGCCCGACTGCTGACTGCAGATAAGAGCGTTTGAACAGTAATAGTAATACTGAATTGGTTGCGAGCGCGGGAACAGTTGAGCGCTCAGTCATTTCTAACCGCACAAACCAACCACAGCTTGCTCGAACAGAGTGAAAGCGTTGTTGAACACACACACACACACACACACACACATGCTGTTGCTCAACGAGAGGCTACGTCACACTGAACGCACACTGAGCTGCTGTGAGTCTGCTTTACCTGCATCACAACGCTGCCAGTGCAGCAGGTTTTCATGCCGCACGTAACCACAAGTCTTTGTCTGAACGGGTATATGATAAGTTAACTCTAGGTGTGCACTCAGATTACTGAACATTTTTGGATACTGATGTTGCACTTGATATTTTGCATAAAGAAAATGAAAAATATTTTTTAAGAATAACAGTTAGGTTCATTTGTTAACATTGCTTAATGCATTATCTAACATAAACAAAAAAATTAGTTGTCTGTGTATATGTGTGTGTTTGCGTGCGTGTGCGTGTGTGTGTGTGTGTGTGTGTGTGTTTGCATGTGTGTGTTTGTATTTTACAGCATTTATTACACTTTGTTAATGTTAGTTAATAAAAATATAATTGTTCATTGTAGGGCTGCACGATTATGACAACGATCAGTCGATTATTCCCTTGAAATTGTAATTGCGATTATTAATTACAATTATCACAATTTACATTGAATGATGTTTATACCATTGTTTGAAGCAACTGCATGCCATATTTTTATATGAAAATAAACAAGCTGAAAACACTCAAAGTGAAAACCTTTTATTGCTTTTCTATAGCATTAAGGCTCAAATGTCAACTGTACATTGGATTGGTTTCTTCTTTAAATAATAAAAAAAGTAAAAATCTGAATGGTATTATAATGTTATATTTTAGTATTTCAATTGAAACCAAATGAAAATGAGAAATGTTAACTTGGCAACTATCTGACATAAAATAAGTTGAACTTTTTTGTATTTATTTAATTTCAGTTAATGTTTATTGTATTTTAAATAATTAAAATGTTTTTATGGTTTTTCGATATCGGAATTATATCGTATCGACCGAAATTTTGGCCATATCGTCCAGCCCTACTATACATTGGATTGGTTTCTTCTTTAAAAAATAATTTTAAAAAAGTAAAAATATGCATGGTATTATAATGTTATACTAACACTACAATTAAAACAATGGGAAAAACCCTTAAGATGACATGTAGAAAGAAAAGTGAACTTTTTTGTATTTATTTAATTTCAGTTAATGTTTATTGTATTTTAAATAATTAAAATGTTTTTATGGTTTTAATTTTAGTTAAGGATAATAAATACCATTTTTAAAAATGGAAAATATAAAAAACATTGCTTATTTTAATTAAAAGTTTTTACGTGATTTTTGTCATTTTAATTTTTTATTAATTTTAGTGTTCGTTTTTAGTTTTAGTACTTCAATTTAAACTAACCAAAAATGAGAAATGTTGAATTGGCAACTGACTGAAATAAAATAAGTTTAATTATTATTATTATTATTAATTTAGTATTTTTAGGATACTAACCTGCACTGAAAACAATGCTTTTCCCTCAGAATTTTTTTGTCAATTTCACAAATAATTACAAAGAATCTACTAGTACTATATACTTGCTTTGTAAAATCATTTTTACAGTATGGTTGCAATAGTTTTAAATCATTTAGCAATTTCATCAGTAATTTCCTTCACTCCTGGTTTAAACAGTGTAGTTTTTCAATGCATTGTAAATAAGGAAGAGCCAGTCAGATGTGAAACCCTGCACAGATCTGTGCTCTCTCAGAGATGTCGGTGATGATGAGAAGTCGTCGCATCAGCGCTTGAATGAGCTGCAGCTGAAGTGTCTTCCGCTCTCTCGGCTGCGCTCTGTCGGGTTCGAGCGTTTCTCTGCAGGCATGTCAAGAGACGCCTCTGGGGAGGCGAGTGGGCCGCGCCGACGTCACTGCACTATTTCTGAATTCAGACTCTTTTCTTGCTCTCCGGCGCTCCTAATCTCTCTCACATCCTCCGGCGAGAAAATACAAGCTAGCCTTTTTTGGAAAGGGAT
>NW_015630341.1:153381-156489 GCF_001515625.1 Sinocyclocheilus rhinocerous | reverse complement strand
CCCCCGGGCTTTGGGTTTTGAGGGTTCGAGTCTCACTAGCCGCCTCTCATTTGTGGCGTCCAGACTGCAGTCATTGAGCTCGTCGACACACTTGAAGGAAATGCAGATGCGCTTTAATGGGTTAGTTCTGTATCATGTGTGACGAGGATTTCTCCCATCATTCCTCACGACTGTCCTGCTCCCGGATGACTCGCTGCGGCCCAGTTTTTCTTCATATTTGTGGTTTTGCAGCAGGTGAAGAAAGTTTGGTGTAACCTGCAGAAATCTCATGAATGAATGTGTGATGGGGTTTCACTTCACAGTTAGTTTAGTATTATAAACATACTATTATATTTACCATTAATGTTTTGAATAAATTTTTATTTTTATATTTTATTTTTATTTTAATTTTAGCTTGTTGCAGTAATTTTGTTGTGTTTTTGTCATTTGTAGTAGTTTTTGGTGTGTGTGTGTAGAGTGTGAGTGTGTGTGTGTGTGTGTGTGGTGTGTGTGTGTGTAAAGTGTGTAAGTTCATAAAAGCATCCAATCAGGTTACGACGTATCTTTAGGTTCAGTGTTAATAATGACAGTGTGAATGCAAAGTGAATCAGGACTAAATGTGTCATGTTCTGTTTTAGTCCGGACAAAAAGAGCCAAGAGAACTGAACTACTAATATGAACACAGCCTTAAACTCATCTCTAAGGCAGCATAAATGCCCGTTGTTTTGATCAGTGCATATGATGCCTTAACGTGCTGTCTAGGTAGTGCTGTGTAGTTAGTGCTGTCTCTTCTATCTTCTGGATGACCGCCTCCATCATCATTGTGGTGGTGTTGTGTTGATCTGATTGTGTTTCTGTCATGAACAGACTTGTGAATTGACTTCCTGCATTATGAACGGGTCTGATTTAGAGACAAATTCCAGACATTCCAGGAAAACTCAGGGAAGCATGTCAGGTGACGCGGTCACATGGTGTCAAGCGCTGCTGCTCTTCAAGATGCCGTTAGCAGCAAAGTCTGTTTCACACTAAAAGAGAATCAAGCACACATACGCATTTATAACACGCATATATTATGCATATGTATGTATGTATATATGTGATTTTTTTTTCAGAAATTAACAAAGAAACAGCAACACATTGAATTAAACATGAAATTTGAACAAAGATTGAAATCGTATCTTCTTGTAAAACATACTCCAATAATCTTTAACTTTGAAAAAACATTTTTACAGTGTAATGAAAATCATTGTTTTTCCAATTTTTGTATTATATTTTTATTTTTCTATTATATTTATATTTTTTTAAATCAGCATGAATTAATTTCAGTACAACACACTCTACAGTGATGTATACATACAGTAATTGTCATTTGGAATAAAAAAAGTGCTTAATTGTCAATTAATGTCATAAATTAGGAATGTCTATTGTATTTTTATTTTTCAATTCTATTTTTTTTAATTGGCATAATTTTTTTTCTAATCTTTTTTTTTTTTTTTTTTCAATTGAAAAATCTTTTTTACACTGTAATGTAAACAATATTTTCCATTTTTATTATATTTTTTTCTATTTGTTTTTTATTGGCATGAGTTTTTAAAAAAACAGTGTAATAAAATCATAATTTTTTTCTGTTTTTTTTGTATTTAGTTTTATTTTCTGTTTTTTTTTTTTTTTTTTTTTGTAATTAAAATTTTTTTTTTTTTTTTTTTTTTTTTTTTTTTTTTTTTTTAAATCAGCATGAATTAAATTTAATACAACACATACTACAATTTATACTTACAGTAATTATCGTCTGGGATAAAAAAAAGTGCTTAATTGTCAATTAAAATAATGTCACAAATGATCTTTCACATGAATATCTAAATGCAAATTTCTGTAATGAAAATCATTCTTTCTAGGCCAATTTCTAGCTCTATATAAATAATGAGTATGTATGTATATTTTATTGCAGGCTCAGATCGCGTTCCTGCAGGGTGAGAGGAAAGGCCAGGAGAACCTGAAGAAGGATCTGGTGAGACGGATAAAGATGCTGGAATACGCTCTCAAACAGGAGCGGTCAGTAAACACACACACATTTCAATCATTTACGCACGTCTGTGTGAACATGGCCATTATGTAGCCTGATTGCAGGGAGCGAGGCGCGTTTGAAGTTTATTTGATGATGACGGGAAAATAATGACGGACCCTAAATCAGCCCAGTCCTCATGAAGCAGGATAACACACATGCAGAGCTTTCTGTCAGGATTTCATGCTTTTGTCACGTCATGAAGCAGCTTCTTAGTTTAGTTGTTTAAAGTTACCAAGCTTTAATACTGAATTCATCTGATGTGCATCACTGCGTGTGCTTTGTGGCTTTGAGTGAAGCTCTTTTAATCGGAATTTACAGTCAAAACTATCTGTAAAATAATATTAGATTTGCTGTTTTCAGTCTTTTTCTCCTTAAATCAAATGCTAGTAGCTGTTATTTTGTTAATTGATTTAACTATTGATTTTTTTTTTTTCTCCGATTAATTGGATGAAAATGTGCAATTTAAAAAATAAAACGAATATGCGTTTAAAAATAGTTTAAATTAAAACAGTTTTAAAAAATGAAATTAATTTATATTTTAAAAAATAATTTAAATTGAAACAATTTTAATAAAATGAATATATATTTTAATTGTAAACAATTTAAACTTATAAAAATAAAAAGAATATATATTTAAAAAATAATTTAAATTTAAACAATTTTAATCAAATGAATATATATTTTAATTGTAAACCATTTAAATAAATAAAAATAAAAATAATATATATTTTAAAAAATAATTTAAATGTAAACAATTTTTTTTTTTTAATTAATGAATATATTGGTACCAAGCGGCGTTGCAACTCACCATATTAATTTTGAATTCATCTGATGTGCGTCACTGGTGTCTGTTTTACGGTTTTGAATGAAGCTCATTTAATCTGAATTTAGTCAAATCTGTCAAGTCAAGTTTATTTGTACAGCGCTTTTCACGATACAAATCATTGCAAAGCAACTTTACAGCAAATTAAGTTTCTACAATATTTAGTGGTAGCTTATCAGTGGTTTAATGTACATATGGCAGAAATGTACGGAAAAATCAATTTATGACGTAATAAAACTGA
>NW_015630341.1:142729-149496 GCF_001515625.1 Sinocyclocheilus rhinocerous | reverse complement strand
TAAGAAGAATCGCTTTATGTATCCCCCAATTGTAAGTCGCTTTGGATAAAAGCGTCTGCTAAATGTAAATGTAAATGTATAAATAATTAAAACTTAATCATTTAAAAAAAATTTTTTACATTGTTAACAAGCAACATTGCAACTCACCGCATTAATATTAAATTAATCTGTGATAAATTATTTGTTTCTTTTTTTTCAGTCTTATGTCTTTAAATCAAGAGTATAGCTGTAAATAAGTATTATTTTGTTAATCAGTTAATCTATTGATTATTTCTCAGATTAACTGGATGAAAAAGCACAATTTTATTTTTTTTAAACGTTAAAAAAGTGAAATCGCAATCAACCACCCCTTTAAAATTAAAATTAAAAATAAACATACAGTTTATGATGAAACTGATTATTTTGTATTCTGTTTTTCATTAACAGAAATTGTGAGTATTAATTATATTTAGTTAATTATGAATCATTTTGTGATTCCAGACGTTTCAAGAACTGTATGTTCTTCAATAAAACCAATTGTTATTAAAATATTATTATTATTACATTTATATTTTTTTTTCACCACACAATCAAAAGAATTAAAACATGAAATTATATTTTGCATATAGAAAATGAAGCCTATTTTAGGACTATATTATTATTTTATATATTGTGACATAATTTTCATGACAATTAAACACATTTTCCCCAAAATTATCATTACTACAATGCATCCAGACACAAGATATATTAATGGTCCTGTTTATGCAAAATATGATTTCTAGTGTGTATTTATTTTTTGTTTTTATTCTTTTGATTTTAGAGTAAAATCTTTTCGACAGGTTTCACAATACACTTAATTTTTATGAATAAATATAATTTCAGTTTATGTTTTTGTAGTATTTGAATTTAGGCTGAATTTAAATTCTAACGATTATTAAAACAGCAATTAAGAGTATTTAAATTAGTAAAGAAATGAAGCAGTAGAAGAATTGCGGTGTTTGATTGTCCGTGACACACACAAGGTAAAGCGGTTCAGGTCACTCCCACACCGAACATGAAGCTCTTCCACGCCTCCACGCTCTCATCTATTTATAAATACTGATATATCTGCTCATCTGCAGCATACGTGAGCGGCTCATGGCTGTGTGATACTGATTGTTAAGCGGCTCGAGCATTCAGAAGGAAGACACTAGCTGACCAGTTCACACCGCAGTGATTTTAGGAGGAAACTGAGATGAACTCACACCTTTGATCACATGACTGTCACGCTACAGCATCAGAGACGATATGATGCATCATAATAGTCGTCCATACGACTCCCGACTCGTGCGCTGTATTACTGTGATAGCACTGTGATAGTTTTGTGTGAGTAATATTTAAAGGGATAGTTTGCCCAAAAATTAACGTTTGCTGTCCCTCAAGTTATTCCAAACCTGTGCGAGATTCTTTCTTCTGTTGAGCACAAAAGAAGATATTTTGAAGAACATTGGTAACCAAACAGTTACCGGTAGCCACTGACTTCCATAGTATGGAAAAAAATACAATGGAAGTCAATGGCTACCGGTAACTGTTTTGTTACCAATGTTCTTCTACTTTTTTTTTTTTATATATATATATAGTTTATGCACATACAATTTATAGTTTATGTTCTTCAAAATATTTAGAAGACATTTAGAAAAACACACAAAAGAAGATATTTTGAAGAACATTGGTAACCAAACAGTTACCAGTAGCCACTGACTTCCATAGTATGGAAAAAAATACAATGGAAGTCAATGGGTGCCATCAACTGTTTGGTTACGAACATTCTACAAAATATTTAGAAGACACTTAAAAAACACTTAGAAAATACATTTTGGATTCCGGTGGCGTCATCTTCCTGTATGGCAGCTTAAACAACAGCTCCTCCGGGAAAACCACTTATTTGCCCCGTTAAATCACCAAATATAACTTTTTCTCGACTTTGCCTGTTTCGATAAGCGGGGCAAGAATGGGGAGAAGAGATGGAAACAAAAAATGCATCGCTGGAGAAACGGTGAACGAAGAAAACGCAAACAACAGCTCCCCGTCGCAGGCACAAGATGGTGAAGCTAATGCTAATACTCATCTGAGTGATGCGGCAAGTTTGACAAAAGTTCTGGAGGAGATAAGGGAATTTCACAAAGACCCAAAACAACAACTAAACGAGATTTTCACCGAACTCACCAGTGTTAATCAAAAGATTGCGGAGGCGGAAACGCGAATTGGAAAAGTAGAAGACCGCGTTCAAAACGTAGAACAGGTGATGAGCAAGATGATAAAAGTGATGAACCAACAGGAAAATAAACTTCTCGACCAAGAAGGGAGATCACGACGGGAGAATATAAGGATCTATAATGTTCCCGAAGGAGCAGAGGGGACGTCAATGACGCTGTTTGTGGAAAAGTTACTACGGGACGAGCTGGAGATCCCCTCAACTACAGATCTTGGCATCGAGAGAGCTCACCGGGCACTCGCACCGAAACCCTCTGGCAACAGGGAAGATAGACCGCGGTCAATAATAATCAAATTCCACCGCTACAAAATCAAAGATATTCTGCGCAAAGCCTGGGGAAAGAAGGTGTTTTTGAATGAAAGACCAATATACTTCGACCAAGATTACCCTCCGGCAATTCTACAGAAACACAAGGAATACTTCGAAGCCAAACGGGTACTAAAACAGAAACAGATACGCTTCCAGACCCCGTTTCCAGCTAAACTACGGGTGTTTTATGGTGACGGGACGCGACCATACGCGACTGCAGACATGAAGGACAGAGGATTGCCCGTCAGTGTAATCACACCGAGAGAGAGTCTTGCTGAGCAACTATCCCGTACGGCCTGGGAGACGACGAGAGGACTGAGACAACAGGGTATGGAAGAAGAACGTGAGAGGAACATTAGAGAGAGGTTGCAAGTTTTCAGAAGACGGCCCCTATCTCCTCCAGAGGAACTTTAAACCTGAACTAATTTAAAATTTCCGGTGAGCTAAGCAAACCATGAAAGAGATGGTGATATTTTCAGTTTGAGAAGCATATACGATAATGTGAATTTTTCTTTATCTAAGTTTATTTTTATGTAGTTACTTATCTATATACATCCTTCTCCCCTATTTAAATGAGAATATGTACAAGGCAGGAATACGTAAGGTAGTAATTTTGGTAAAATGTACACAGACTTTTACATTTATTGTTTTGGATGCTGCAATGGGGGCCCCCTACCCATTTGGGACAGAGATTTTCCCCCACAGCTAGACGCTTCTTCTCGCTTAGTTCAGGGTCATCTGTTAGAGACCCCAACCTTGGAATCATATCATTGTTATTTGTTCTCATGCTATGTATGTTTTATTGTTCAGGGAGTGGATCGTTCAAGTTCTATTTAGCGAAGTTTATTAACACGGGATCTTCAGATAAATATGGTTAGAGACAAAATTAAAATAATATCATTTAATGTCAATGGGATGTTGAATCCAATTAAACGTAATAAAGTTTTATCTAAAATGAAGAAAGAGCAAGCCCATATAGTATACTTACAGGAAACTCATTTAAATGATAAAGAGCATGAAAAATTGAGGAAATCTGGCTTTTCTAGTGTGTTTTTCTCTTCATACAAGACAGGGCATAGGAGGGGAGTCGCTATTCTTATTAGAAACACAAGGAATACTTCGAAGCCAAACGGGTACTAAAACAGAAACAGATACGCTTCCAGACCCCGTTTCCAGCTAAACTACGGGTGTTTTATGGTGACGGGACGCGACCATACGCGACTGCAGACATGAAGGACAGAGGATTGCCCGTCAGTGTAATCACACCGAGAGAGAGTCTTGCTGAGCAACTATCCCGTACGGCCTGGGAGACGACGAGAGGACTGAGACAACAGGGTATGGAAGAAGAACGTGAGAGGAACATTAGAGAGAGGTTGCAAGTTTTCAGAAGACGGCCCCTATCTCCTCCAGAGGAACTTTAAACCTGAACTAATTTAAAATTTCCGGTGAGCTAAGCAAACCATGAAAGAGATGGTGATATTTTCAGTTTGAGAAGCATATACGATAATGTGAATTTTTCTTTATCTAAGTTTATTTTTATGTAGTTACTTATCTATATACATCCTTCTCCCCTATTTAAATGAGAATATGTACAAGGCAGGAATACGTAAGGTAGTAATTTTGGTAAAATGTACACAGACTTTTACATTTATTGTTTTGGATGCTGCAATGGGGGCCCCCTACCCATTTGGGACAGAGATTTTCCCCCACAGCTAGACGCTTCTTCTCGCTTAGTTCAGGGTCATCTGTTAGAGACCCCAACCTTGGAATCATATCATTGTTATTTGTTCTCATGCTATGTATGTTTTATTGTTCAGGGAGTGGATCGTTCAAGTTCTATTTAGCGAAGTTTATTAACACGGGATCTTCAGATAAATATGGTTAGAGACAAAATTAAAATAATATCATTTAATGTCAATGGGATGTTGAATCCAATTAAACGTAATAAAATTTATCTAAAATGAAGAAAGAGCAAGCCCATATAGTATACTTACAGGAAACTCATTTAAATGATAAAGAGCATGAAAAATTGAGGAAATCTGGCTTTTCTAGTGTGTTTTTCTCTTCATACAAAACAGGGCATAGGAGGGGAGTCGCTATTCTTATTTCGAACAAACTAAATTTTGAAAAAATATCGGAAATGGGAGACAAGGAGGGCAGATATATTCTAGTAAAGGGTCAAATATATGAGAAATCAGTTACTCTTTTAAATATATATGCACCCCCAGGAAGTGATTTTAGCTTCTTCCAAAAAATTACTAGTATCATGACATTGGAAACGGAGGGATTTTTGATATGTGGGGGAGATTTAAATATACATTTGAAGCCAAAATTGGATTCCTCTAGCAGGAAAAATTATGACATGAGGCCCCTATATAAGAAAGTGAATGCACTTTTTGAAGATGTTGGTCTGATCGATATATGGAGAGATTTCTTTCCTAATAGAAGAGATTATACTCATTATTCGGCCCCCCATTCCCTATATACCAGAATAGACTATTTCATAACATTTGGAAAAGATCAAGATAAAGTACACGCTTGTGGAATAGGAACAATAGATATAAGTGACCATGCACCTATATATTTATCCATTGATTTTGAACTGCAACCAAAGAATAATACATGGAAATTAAACTCGAGTTTATTTAATGATCCCGGTTTCAAGGAACAAATTAAAAAAGAAATTAGTGCCTATTTAGAATTTAATGATAATGGTGAGGTTTCACCTCCTATCCTATCGGATACTCTGAAGGCTGTCTTGAGAGGTAAAGTTATAGCAATATCTTCATACAAGAAAAAAATTAGAAATAAATAACTTAATTGAAGAAAAAATTTCACGTTTTACTGCAGAAGCGCCTTGTTGTTTCTGAACCGAAGCCGATAAATCCATTTTAGCGAATCAGCGCGCTGTATTCAGGTCAGGTGACAAGGCTACTTTCACTTTGAAAAGACGCGCTAGCTGAGAGGAGTTTCGTCAATCACATCCATACAGTTTATGATCACAACAACAACAACATTTGTCAGGCATCTACATTGTCATCTGAGGAGATTACAAAGATTAAACCAGTGTTTTTTTAAACTCTAAAACATGAAATGTGGCGTTATCTGCTTTTGCTACAAAACAAACTTTTAATATGTAAAAAAAACATACTTTCAATAAACTTTAATTTTGTAAATTACCTGTAAGTTATTACTTAATCTAAACAACCCAGCTGCAGTTTGATTGATATTACTTGAAATGCACAATAAAGAAAAACATGATTTCTGAAAAAAATTATCGGTTTTTGCAAATGAACTCTTCATATATATTTTATATATATATATATATATGGCCATTGCAGTGCCGACACTGACTAATGTTGGTGAAAACACACTCATACGACCTTTTTATTTATTTGTAATTTAACGACAAGGCACAAGACCAAAACATTCTTGTCTACAAAACTGTATGTTAAATGACAAAACTCTTTTGAGGAGGTAAAATTGGTTTTGAGTTAATCTGTTGTGTTTGTAATGAGCTTTATAAAAAACAATAGTCTCTGGCATGCCTTTTGATACATGTGTGTTTTGTGTGTGTGTGCGTGTGTGTGCGTGTTTGTTTGTGTGTGCGTGTTTGTTTGTGTGTGTGTGTGTGTGTGTTTTGTGTGAGTGTTGTGTGTATGAGTGTGTGTGTGTTTGTGTGAGTGTGTGTGTTTGTTTGTGTGTGTGTGTGTGTGTGCGTGTGTGTGCGTGTTTGTTTGTGTGTGTGTGTGTGTGTGCGTGTGTGTGCGTGTTTGTTTGTGTGTGTGTGTGTGTGTGCGTGTGTGTGCGTGTTTGTTTGTGTGTGTGTGTGTGTGTGCGTGTGTGTGCGTGTTTGTTTGTGTGTGTGTGTGTGTGTGCGTGTGTGTGCGTGTTTGTTTGTGTGTGTGTGTGTGTGTGCGTGTGTGTGCGTGTTTGTTTGTGTGTGTGTGTGTGTGTGCGTGTGTGTGCGTGTTTGTTTGTGTGCGTGCGTGCGTGTGTGTGTGTGTGTGTGTGTGTGTCAGTGACAGTAAGGCTGAATGAATGCAGGATTGTTCGTCTCGTTGAGTTTCCTGTGCCTGGAGAGAGGCTGGTACAGCGAGAGAAGCCACACTCTCCGCTCGCTCGCTCATTCTCTCTTGTTTTCTTCTTAAACTGCTGCTAAAGATTTAGTCGAGTCCAGCGCTCTCCTTCCAGACATCAGACCGCAGGAGTGTTAGAACAG
>NW_015630341.1:121433-142561 GCF_001515625.1 Sinocyclocheilus rhinocerous | reverse complement strand
CACACCTGAGCACC
The DNA here is from genome assembly GCF_001515625.1 of Sinocyclocheilus rhinocerous. NCBI lineage: Eukaryota > Metazoa > Chordata > Actinopteri > Cypriniformes > Cyprinidae > Sinocyclocheilus > Sinocyclocheilus rhinocerous. Next base: position 142,547 of record NW_015630341.1, on the reverse strand, counting down.
TGTGTGACTATAATACTCAATGGCTCAATAACACACACACACACACACACACACACACACTGACATGACTGAACTGGTAACACAAACACATCCTGAAATGAGAAAGTATTAATAATAAGTAATCTCCTCCCATCAGCTCGCTTAGGTCAGGGGCGGTGTGTGTGTGTGTGTGTGTGTGTGTGTGTGTGTGTGTCGGGTTAACTGAAGGTACGTGATCCATACACTGACTGTACTGATAGACGCTTCTCTCTCACCGCTGGGGTTTGACTTTAACCGCGTGTCGATCGTCCCAGAGAATGATAAACCTGGAGAAACTGCATTCGATCCTCTCAGAAATGGCTTTGTAAAGTTGTTTGCTTAACCTGTCATGCTTCTGTTTCAAGGTTATCATGTTTAACTAAAACTAAAACTCGAACCTTAAAAAAAATAATTCAAATAAACGTTTACTGAAATGAAATATTAAATAAGAAATTATATTTGAAGTACTAAAATATCTCAAATTAAAACTAACATAAAAATGAATAAAAACTGTAGACATTTTTTTTAAAAGACACAACAAAATTATTAAATCTTTAAAACTAAAACTCACTAAAATTTTAAATAAACATTAGCTGAAATAAAATATTTTTAAAAATTTTAATTGAAGTAATAAAATAACTAAAATTAAAACTAATATCAAAATAAATAGAAACTTTAGAGGCATTTTTTTTTTATTACAAATGACAAAAACACAACAAAATTACAAAAACTTGAAATAAAATTAAAATGAAACCAAAAATAGAAACTAATTCAAAATATGAATAAAAACTATAATAGTGTATCAATGATACAAAAATTATTAAAACCTTAAATAAAATTAAAATGAAACCAAAAATGTATAAAAATAGAAACTAATTCAAAATATCAATAGTATATCAATGATGCTAAAATGACTAAAACATTAACTAAAATTAAAATGAAAATGGAAACAAAATAAATATATTAGTGAAATAATAAAACTAGAATTAAAAGAATAAAACAAGAAATTATGTTTTGCTTATAGAAAGTGAAGCCTATTTTAGGACCTATAATACGTTTTTTAGTATTATTGTAACATCATTTTCATGATAATTGAACACATTTTCCCTAAAATTCTGATTACAGTAATACATCCGCACACCATGCAAGATATTGTAATGGTTCTGTTCAATATAGTTTCTGTTCTAGAATATCTTGTTCTTATTATTTGATTTTAGGGTGAAATGTTCTTTATATTTCTTTATTTTATTTTTGTGGCAGCCATGCAGCTGAGATCATGAGTGTCACGGTTGCAGTTGCTTGGTTATGAATTTGTATAAATATTAACTCCGTGCTTTAATGTAAACTGGAAGTGCTTAAGTTAATGTGCACTCTAAAGCGTTTGGATAAGTCAGGTTTGTGGTGTCGCGCTCAGGTACCTGCAGGAGGTGGGCTACACCGACACCATCCTGGATGTGAAGTCTCAGCGGGTCAAAGCGCTGCTCGGTCTGGCTGGAGACAGCGGAGAGAGACCCGGAGACAAGCGCACCGAGCCCATGGTGAACGGGACCGAGCCGGCCTCGCTGAAGGACAGCACCACCACCATGATCGGGTCAGTGATGGAGCTGGCAATATTAGCTTATTTATTTATTTCAATCACTGACCTTAGATCAGCCCATATTAGCAATATTTTATTTTATTTAACTCCCTAAAGACATATCAGCCTCTATTACCTTTTATTTTATTTTATTTATTTTTTTTCCCCCTAAAGATATATCAGCCACTATTACTTCTATTTTTATTTTATTTTATTTTATTTTATTAACTCCATAAAGATATATTAGCCTCTATTACATTTTATTTTATTTTATTTATTTTTTTTTCCCTAAAGATATATCAGCCACTATTACTTCTATTTTTATTTTATTTTATTAACTCCATACAGATATATCAGCCACTATTACATTTTATTTTATTTATTATTTTTTTATTTCCCTAAAAATATATCATCTTCTATTACCTCTATTTTTATTTTATTTTATTTTATTAACTCCCTGAAGATATATCAGCATCTGTTAGCTTTATTTATTTATTTATTTTACTCCCTGAAGATATATCGGACCATATTAGCTTTATTTATTTATTTATTTATTCATTTATTTTACTTACTGAAGATATAGCAACATTTATTTATTTTATTTTATTTTATTTTATTTAACTCCCTGAAGATATATCGGCCCATATTAGCTTTATTTATATATTTAACTCACTGTTGGCTAATATTTATTATATTTATTTATCTACCATAATATATATCTGCCTCGATTTATTTATTTATTTTACTAACTGAAAATATATCAACCTTGATTAGATTTCATTAATTTATTTATTTAACTTACTGAAGATATATCAACTATTTATTAGTTTGTTTGTTTGTTTATTTAACTCCCTGAAGTTATATCGGCACATATTAGCTTTATTTATTTAAGTCACTGACGGCCAATATTATAATTTATTTATTTATTTAACTACCAGAAGATATATCTGCCTCTATTTATTTATTTGTTTGTTTGTTTAACTCACTAAAGATACATCAGCCTTTATTTATTTGTTGTCCTCCACTTTTTTTCTCCACTCTACTTGCATTACTAGATTGTGTGTCTGTGAAATGCGAGCATGATGAATGATGACTGGTCTTCTTTCTCTCTATCTGAACTCTGTATGTTTGCGGATTGGACCCGCAGTAAAGCGGAGATGACGGAGTCCACCACGGTGCTGGAAGCCTTCAAGTTCATCGAGAAAGCTGCCGCAGAGTTCAGCGATGAAGACGACGATGAAGACAGCGAGGGACAGAACAAGACCATCGTGGACCTCTCCACCGTGAGTTAGCGCTCGCACCCGTTCACACGCCTCTCACAAACATTGAGCTTCAGAACATGTCAGTTACACCAGCTGCCCTCGCTCACACTTCCTCTTCCTGTTGTAGATGGTGAGGAGGAAGGTGTCTCCGTCTCCCTCCTCTTCCTCAGCTGACATGAGCGACGACTTGGACACGGAGGAGGTTCTGAAGGACTTTGACTTCCTGGCCAATAGTGAGGACATGGAGGGTCCGTCTGAGGCGCCGTCCTCCGGAGAGCGAGCCGACTGGGGTGAGAGTCAGCTCTTACAGCTAAACACAACAGCAGATGCGGAAATAGATGCTTAGAGCTTCGATTATACTGACAAACAGGCAGAGACGCAGCAGTATAGGGGTTTGTGATCATGCAGAATAGTGGTCAACCGATATATCGCCATGGCCGATATATCGGCCGATATTTGGCATTTTTCAAATATCGGCATTAGCCGATAAGTTTTTCTATTTGGCCGATGCGTTCAAGGCGGGACTTTTATTTTGACGGCGTTCCAGACTTTTATTTTGACGGCGTTCCAGACTTTTATTTTGAAGGCGTGCCAGACTTTTATTTTGACGGCGTTCCAGACTTTTAGTTTGACGCCGTGCCGGACTTTTATTTTGATGGCGTGCCAGACGTTTATTTTGACGGCGTGCCGGACTTTTATTTTGACGGCGTTCCAGAATTTTATTTTGACGCCGTGCCAGACTTTTATTTTGATGGCGTGCCAGACGTTTATTTTGACGGCGTGCCGGACTTTTATTTTGACGGCGTTCCAGAATTTTATTTTGACGCCGTGCCAGACTTTTATTTTGATGGCGTGCCAGACGTTTATTTTGACGGCGTGCCGGACTTTTATTTTGACGGCGCTGAGAGCGGCAGCGCCTGAGCACAGTGCTCACATTCTCCCTCTTGTTCGCCGTCGTCGTAGTTCTGGATAGAAGTCTGTCTAATAATCTGATAGAACTGTTAAACAAAGGAATTAAAATGTATACAAAAAGTATTATAACGCTTGCTTTTATATTATTAGTAATAGAAAGGCAAACATTATAATACTTTCTCATTTGCCGTCAGCATTCAGCAAATACGCATTTATATCATTTAAACAAGTCTTTGAATGGCTAATAAAAATTTTATTTCACAAACCTTGCAAAATTAGTCGAATACAGTTGTGAGATCTTGTGAAGTGTGACCTGCATGATCGCGTGTTCTCTGCGTGACTTTCGGTCCGTGCAAATTGATTTCAAGTTACCCCAAACTTTTAAGTGGTAGTGTCAAAATTAAAGATGCGTATGGTTGTGCCGATCTGTCTTATTTTAGTATTTAGTTTTTTATTTTTATATTTGATATTTTCCTTGGAATTTTTTTTTTTTTTTTTTTTTTTTTTTTTTTTTTTTTAATTTTTGTAATTTTGTTTTGTTTTTGGAATTTTTTTTTTAAATTTTTGTAATTTTGTTTTGTTTTTGGAATTTTTTATTTGTTTTTGTTTTTTTAGTATGCCTATATAGGTCAAAATGACAAATGTTGTGGCTGAACTAGCTTAAAATAATAATTTATAAGTAATATATTTTATAAGAAATTAATTAAGGAAATTAAGTTTAAGCTTTTTAAATCTTTTTAAATAATTTTTTTGAAATATTAAAATGTAAATATAATTATTATTTTATTCCTCGGAGAAATTGCGTCTCTCAGTTCAACACTTTATTTAAAATACATTTATTTCATACTACGTATACTTCAAATCCTTTAATATATTTATTGACATATCACTTAAGACTTACTGACATAAAATTATAATTAAACTTTATCTGGAGTACTACTTGTGCACAATGTACATTTTTGTTAATATTATGCCTAAAATGTGTTTTAATATCACTATTAATAAGTATTGTATAATCTCTGTATAATATCAATCTTTAAATGCAAGATATTTAAAGTGTTCCTGCAATATTTCCACTTTAGCACAAGCAAATATCCTTCAGTATAGCTTTAGTTGGACATCAGCAGTGCATTAAGCACAAAATTAGTTAGTTTAGCAGTGTAGTAAACCAAAAGTACAATTGCAGGGTGTTTTTATTAAGCACATGTAAATGTAGTATACTTGGCACATACATTTTAGTATTTTTTTTCACTATTATTTTGGCCCTTTTTAACTGCTTACCCAATTAGACTTGATTTTTTTCCTGTAAGCTCACAGTCTTTGTTTTGCATAATTTTATAATATATATACCAAAATTGTATTTCTGTATAGCAGTGTTTATCATCTGTTTTTTTCCTGGATTGAGGTAGAAAACAGCTGGAATTCTGATTTAGATGGCAATAAAATCAGCAACGAGCAGCTGTAAAAGCTGAAGTGACTTTAAACCGTTTCTGTGCGATTAGGCCTGATCTCCATGTCGTTCATGTTGAGTGCGAGTCGTGTGAAGCTCTGATCGCATCCGAGTCAGGCGTGTAACGTGTCTTCCTCCCTCCTCCGTGTAGAAAAGCAAGAGCAGAGCCCCTCGTCTGAGTCCTGGGACGTGGATGAGGGTCTGATCTCTAAACTCAAGGAACAGTACAAGAAGGAGCGCAAGGGCAAGAAAGGGGTGAAGAGTAAGTGGGACAGGAACCTCTCGCTCGCCGCCTCCTCTTTCTTACTTTACTCTTTTATTTCTTCTAGTGCTCAACCGATATCTGCTTTAAACCACGGAAATCTGGAAAACTGGAGGCTGATATGATGCATGTGTGGCTGAAAATTCAGTGAATCTCACGCAAACATGGTCAGGTCATATTTCAAGGATATTTGTGACCCTGCAGCACAAAAGCAGTGTTAAGTCGCTGGGGTATATTTGTAGCAATAGCCAACAATACATTGTATGGGTCAAAATAAAAAAACATTGTTTGGGTCAAAATTATCGATTTTTCTTTTATGCCCAAAATCATTAGGATATTAAGTAAAGATCATGTTCCGTGAAGATATTTTGTAAATTTCCTACCGTAAATATATCAAAACTTAATTTTTGATTAGTAATATGCATTGCTAAGAACTTCATTTGGACAACTTTAAAGATGATTTTCTCAATATTTAGATTTTTTTTCCGTTTTTAAATTGCAGTTTTCCCTCGGAAATTGCTGGTAAATTTAAAAAAAAATTTTAAAAATGAAATTTTAAAAACTGCATTTTTTAATTTTTTTTATGAAATTCAAAAAGTGAAGCAGAAAGACTGAAATATTGTTTTCTTGTAAATCAGTCGTGTTTTTCTTATAAATGTATCTTTGTTTTATTTACAAAAACTTCCTTTTTTTAGGATAAAAAATAAAAGAATAAATTATATTTTTTTCTCATTTTTTTTATAGTATCATAATCTTATTTTTTTATTTTTTTTTATTTTTTATTTTTTTTATGAATTTGACTCGAACATGTCTTGTTTTTGTGAGATTCACTCAATTATGTATTTATTTTAAAATATAAAAAAATGGAAACCAGTTGGTCTGAAGGCCATTTCTGGCAAAGTTATCAGGTGTTGCTGATCATGTCAGAATTGGCCGTTTATTTGGCCTAATATATCGGTTTATCACTAGTTTCTTCTAATGTATCTGTATAATCATCAGCTAGTTTGACAAAAATCCAGCCGCTGTCTTCAGTCCTCCCCGTCGCTCATCCGTTCACAGTCTTGTCATCCGCTCCTTCTTTTAGGATCCAGCTGCATCTACCGTTTATTTTCCCCTTCTTCATTTTGCTCTTCAGCTGCTCATTTCTGTTGCTCTCTTTGCATTTATGCTGGTGCTCTGAGAGGGGTGTGGCTTGGTTGCTCCACCCCTTTGTGATTGGGGGGCGTGTATAAACCAGGCTCCGCCCCTTCCCTGCTTCCACTGTAGTGTTCAGATGAGACATCACCGATCGCTGCTTACTTTATCAATGCTCACTCTAATTTTTCCTCTCTGATTTTTATTCCAGTGCTTCATTTCTTTGTCATTTCATTCTGACTTTGTCACTTTCATCAGAAAACAGTCCTCCTAGACCGTGAAAATACAGTTAAAGCCTAGACCAGAGATGCCCAGAGTTGACCTTTGATGACCTTTGATCACAATTATTGTAGTTAACTAAATCTAAAAAAAAAAACTATAAAAAACATTTACACTACTTGAAATAAAATAAATGTTAACTGAAGTAAAAAAATAAAAAATGCTGGTCTCATTTCGTTTAGTAACTTGATGTACTAAAATTTAAAAAAATGCTAAAAATGACTAAAACACACAATAAAATTACTAAAACTTTAACTAAAATTAACATGAAATCAGAAAATATAAAGAAAAAATCTCATTTAAAATATTAACAAAAACTAAAATAGTATCTCAATGATACTAAACTTGCACTGCCTTTGATTTATGACAAGAAAAGGGAAAAAAACATGCCATTGAAGCATATCTTCATTTCTAATTAAATTTTTTGTTTTAACATGTTTTTTAGTTTTGTATTGAAATATAAAATAAGTGAATTTGATTAAAAATTATTCTATTCTATTCTAATAATTATTAAAATTTTTGTTTAATTATTTTTTAAAATACAATTTAATAAATGTGAATATAATATATATTAATATAAAAATTTTATTTCTGTATAGCAGTGTTTATTATCTGATTTTCTCCTGGATTGAGGTAGAAAATCATTGAAATTCTAATTAAGACAGCAATTAAAACAACATATCTTCATTTCTAATTTACTTTTTTTATATATATAAATTTGGTTTAAAAAAAATAGAAATAATTTTTTAAAATTCTAAATATATATGTATATATAAAAAAAATTAATTATTAAAAAAATTAAATTTTATGCATTTTTATATAATATAGTAATATAACAATTTTATTCTCGAATAGCAGTGTTTATTATCTGAAGGTAGAAAACGGCTGAAACTGATTTAGACAGCAATAAAATCTGCATATCTCCATTTCTAATTTACATTTTTAGTTTGTTTTATTTTTGTAAAAAAAAAAAAGTAAATTTGGTTTTTTTAAAAATTAAAATGTCTAATTATTAAAAAAAATTATTGAATACATTTTAATATAATATAGTTGAATATATGCAACATTTACTTTTGTCTCACCTCAATCAATTTTTAGGGTTTTTCTTTTTTTATTTTTTTAAGTTGGGCATCTCTGGCCTAGACGAAGCATAGAAATAGAAATGCTTCTGTTTACTGATTGATTAAATATGTTGAAAAATAAAACTCGTGGTGGAAGGTGGGCTGAATTTGGCCTGGGTTTCTCAGATGAAGTGTGGTGTGTTTCAGGGCCGAACCGCTGTAAGCTGCAGGACATGCTGGCTACCCTGCGAGACGCGGAGGATCTGTCGTGCATCCAGCCTCCGGTGGCTCCTCCGGTCCGTCCCAGCCTGCCCCGCCTCAACGAGCCCCCGCTGGGACACACCGACGAGGGTACTTCTGACACTCAGGGTTCGGCTCAGCCCTCTGCAGCCGCTGCTGTGTGCTGACGTGTGTGTGTGTGTGTGTGTGTGTTTCTCAGTCGAAGCGCTGACGTTCCCCCCGTCCTCGGGAAAGTCCTTCATCATGGGGACAGACGAGGCGCTGGAGAGCGAGCTGGGTCTCGGAGAGCTGGCCGGACTCACCGTGGCCAACGAGGCCGAGAGTCTGTCCTACGACGTGAGTCCAGACACGATACAAACATTCTCATTACTGGAAGCCAAATACACATGAAGTGTAAAAAACACAAGCTTGTTTCATTTCAGCTAGTTGCCAAGGCAACATCTCTCATTTTTTGTTTAAAGTTGAAGTACTAAAATAACTAAAACAAAAAAAAACTATATAGACATAATTTTAAAAAAAAACTAAATTGCTAAAAATGTACTAAAATTAAAATTGAAACAGAATATAAAAATTAAATCTATTTCAAAATATTAAGAAAAAACTGTGTTATTTTAGTATCCTTGAGATACTATTATAGTTTTTATTATTTTTACCCCAGCGACTTAAGACTGCTTTTGTGCTGCAGGCTCACATATTGTATATTATAATATATGTAAATATCATGATGCATATCAGGTTTTATTTTTATAATTTCCACTTTCATTTTAATTTAAAAGTTTAAATAAATACATAAATTTAGTTAAAGATTTAATTTAAAAAGTAAACTTATTTCAGCTTGTTGCAAAGGCAAGATCTCTTATTTTTGTTGAAGTACTTAAAACGTAAAAACTATATATTTAAAAATATATATTATATAAAATATAAAAACAAAAAACTAACAACGAAATTAGTAAAAATTAAAATGAAAACGGAAATATAAAAATAAAATATTTCAAAATATTATCGTTTTCTTAATTTTAGTTCTCTTGCTATTTTGTTTTTATTTTATTTCTCATAAATAAAGACAAAACTAAGATGAAACATTTATTATAATGGGTTTATAGGATGATTGTTAGTTTGTTAAAAATGTAAAACTTTTACCAGATTGATCATGTTTATAATTAATCATAATGAAAGCGGTTAGGTGATATTTTATTTTATTTCATGTTTATTTTATTTTCAAGTATGTTTTATGGTTTTAGTTGTAATTTTAGTTAACTATAATAACCGTGGCGCTCGGCCAAAACTATTTAAGCAAAACATTATTAATATTTTAATTAAGTGAATTTATGTTTGCATCTGTAGTATGCTGATTTTTATATATATATATATAGTATTTGATACTATGTCAAAAATGGCATTTTTTTAAGTTAATACACAAATAGTCTGATTGAATAATGAGTCAATGAATAGATATTAAAATGACAGCTGGTATTAATTTCAGAAATGTACTGTATTTGTGAATGTGTTTCTCAGATCACTAATAATAAAGACGCCCTGCGGAAGACGTGGAACCCCAAGTTCACGCTCAGAAACCACTTCGATTCGATCCGCGGCCTTGCGTTTCACCCCGTCGAGCCGGTTCTGATCACCGCGTCTGAAGATCACACGCTCAAACTGTGGAACCTGCAGAAAACCGCCCCGACCAAGAAGTGAGAGTCTCATTACACTGGTCCTCATTCAGGGGTTTGATTCATATTTTAAACTAGATTTTATTTCTATACTTTGTTTTCATTTAAATTTAGTTGTTTTGTTTTTTTGTAATTTTATGTGCTTTTGTCATTTTTTTTATATATATATAAATTAAAGTTAAACATTAATATTTACAGTATATCAGTTTTTTTTATTAGTTAATTTATTTTTATTTCAGTATTAATTTACTTTTTGATTAGTTTTTAAAATATTACAATTTAGGTTTATTTTTTTTTTATTTATTTTTTTTCAAAAATTTTATTTCAGGTTTTTAATAGTTTTTTTATTTTTTATTAGTTAATTTATTTTTATTTCAGTATTAATTTACTTTTTGATTAGTTTTTAAAATATTACAATTTAGGTTTATTTTTAATTTTTTTTAATTTCAAAAGTTTTATTTCAGGTTTTTAATAGTTTTTTTTAAATAAATTACCGTTTAGGTTTAATTTGTTTTATTTCGGTTTTATTTTAGTTTGTTTTATTAGGGTTTTTTTTTTTTTAGGTTTAATTTATTTTTAATTTAGTTTTTTATCATGTTTTTAAATATTTCTATTTTTACTTCAGTTTTTTTTATATGACTATTTAGGTTATTTTTTATCATTTTCTTTTCTTTTTTTTTTTTTGCTTTTTATCAGCGTTTTTTTTATTCGTTTTTTAAATATTAATATTTAGGTTTAGTTTATTGTTATTTCAGTTTTTTTTTAATATTACTATTCCGGTTTAGTTTGTTTTTATTTCATTAGTTTTTATTTATTTTATTTCCAGTTAGAAATTTTAGTGCTTAAATTTAGCATTTTCATTTCAGCTTTTTCAGTTTTTTTTATTTTTATATAAAAAAAATTATATTAATATTTCAATTTATTTATTTAGTCTAATAGTACTATATATGTTTCATTTGTTTTTATTTCAGTTCCATTATTAAGTTAGTAATTGTGGTGCCTCAACTTAAGCTAAATGAAAAATAGAGACTTTTTCCTTTCATCTTTATTTCAGAAATGTCGTAGTTATAGATAATAGCCCTGTGTTTTGCTGGTGTCGGTCAGTGTAACGTGTTGTTGTTGTTTCAGGTGCACTGCTCTGGATGTGGAGCCCATCTACACCTTCAGGGCTCACAGGTGCGTGTGAATCAGGTCTAGATCTTATAACCGGGATAAACCAGCAGCTGTCTGATGTGGTGTATGTCTGGTTTGGTCTGGTCTCAGGGGTCCGGTTCTGTGTGTGGTGATGAGCTCCAGCGGTGAGCAGTGTTTCAGCGGCGGTTTGGACGCGAGCATTCAGTGCTGGAACACACCGAGCCCCAACATCGACCCGTATGACTCGTACGGTGCGTCCCTGTCCCCTGCAGACGCCAGTGAGTCTCAGTGAGAGTGTGTGTGTGATCGAGTGTGTCTGTGTCTGCTGTAGAGCCGTCGGTGCTGCGGGGGGCGCTGTCTGGACACACAGATGCAGTCTGGGGTTTGGTCTACAGCTCGGCTCATCACAGACTGCTGTCGTGCTCCGCAGACGGGACGGTGAGGCTCTGGAGCGCAGCGGATACGACGCCCGCCATCGCCGTCTTCAACCAGGACAAAGGTACTGCACCCAAACACACATCAGTTTGCAAGACATTTTAGTAGATTCTATGCTTGTGAATGAGCTTTTGTTTGTTTACCACACATCAGTTTACAAAAATGTATTTAATTTTTTATTTTAGCATTGAAATGGACCCAAATTTAACAGTCTTAAAGAATGATACCACACGGCAGTTTACAAAAAATATTTTACTTAATATTTTAACAATTTTAATATATAATATTTAATATTTTGTTTTATTCGTTTTTTTACTGTCATTCATGATGAAATGAGTCTTAAAAAACTAAAGAATGATTTAACGCACATCAGTTTACAAGAATTTATTTTATTTTTTATTTTAGTCTTAAAGAATTAAAGAATGATACCACACGGCAGTTTACAAAAAATATTTTACTTAATATTTTAAAATATAATTTGTGATATTTTGTTTGTTTTATTATTTTTTTAACTGTCATTCATGATGAAATGACTCCAAAATGAGTCTTAAAAAACTAAATGTTTACAAAAGTTTACAAAATTTATTTCATTTATTTAATTTTATTTTTTATGAATGAATGATCCTTTTTGTTGTTTTATTACTTTAATGATTTAGGGGTTTGATTCATATTTTAAACTAGATTTTATTTCTATTCTTTGTTTTCAATTAAATTTAAAAACTTTGTTTTTGTTGTTGTTTTTTTTATAATTGTATGTGCTTTTGTCTTTTTTTTTAATTTTTTTTTATAAATTAAAGTTAAACAATATTTACAGTATATCAGTTTTTTATTAGTTAATTTATTTTATTTCAGTATTTACTTTTTTGTTAGTTTTTTAAATATTACTATTTAGGTTTTTTTAAAAATTATTATTCAGTTTTATTTCAGGTTTTTAATAGTTTTTTTAATATATTACCATTTAGGTTTAATTTGTTTTATTTCAGTTTTTTTATTAGTTTTTTTATATATAATATTATATAATTTTTTTATATATAATATTTTAATATATAATTTGTAGTATTTTGTTTGTTTTATTTGTTTTTTTACTATCATTCATGATGAAATGTCTCCAAAATGAGTCTTTAAAAACTAAAGAATGATTTAACGCACATCAGTTTACAAAATGTATTTCATTTTATATTTTTATGAATGAATGATCCTTTTTGTTGTTTTATTACTTAATTAATGATGATGGTTAGATGATTTCAGCACCTGTTATGCCATTGTCTCTGACTGTATTCACAGAGACCAGAGCTGTCGTTATTTATTTTTAAGAAGCCGTAAAGGTGCGTTTATGAATTATACAGATGATGAGCGTTTTCGGGTTAAGAATAAAAATAACAACATAGCTCTGGTCTCTGTGAATACAGTAATTATTCACATTAATTTTGCATAATAGGTCCCCTTTACTAGATAGATATATAGATAGTATGTGTATATATATATATATATATATATATTTATTTATTTAATAAATGAATTAATGATCTTTTTTGTTGTTTTGTTTTGTTTTGTTTTTTTGATGAATTTTTGATTTTGAGTTTTTTGATGAACAAACCCCAAAATAATATTCTTACAAAAAACTAAAAAAAGACCAGTTTAAAAATCATCCGTTTAAAAAAATAATTTAGCTTGAGTTGAGTTGAGTTTATGAATTGTTTGGTTGTTTTTGTCGGTTGATGATTGATGATTTCAGCTGTGAAAAGCACAAACACATGAATGAGCTCCTTCTGTTGTTTTCTGTGCGGTTCAGAGCTGGGCGTCCCGTCGTCGGTGGATCTGGTCTGCAGTGATCCGGCTCACATGGTCACGGCCTTCACTAACGGCAGGTTGGGCATCTTCAACATGGAGACCCGACAGCTGGTGCTGGAGCTCGAGTCGCAAGCCGCCGGAAAACCTGGTACTTCACACACACTTTCTGTGATTTTAGCCACAGGACTCGATGGGCTCTGGCTGTAGCACTTTTAGCTGTAGCTTAGCGTAGATCATTGAATCTGATTAGACCGTTAGCATCTCGCTCAAAAATTACCAAAGAGTTTCTATATTTTTCCTATTTAGAACTTGACTCTTCTGTATGACTCTTCTAATGATCTATGCTAAGCTAAGCTAAAAGTGCTACCGCCAGACCCGGAGATCGGCGGAATGGATTCGAAAACGGTAAAACTCAACTGTTTAACTCTAGGGGAGTTGGAAAATGAGCCTATTTTCAAAAATAGTGGAGTGTTCCTTTAAGATAATCTCTTTTAGTTTATTGGTGCTTGACGTAAAAAAGACCTTTCTAGAAATCTCAATGAATGAAATCATAATAGTTTAGTCATGAGTGAATGGAAAAGTCCCATGATGCTCTCTGACGCTGATGTGTTTGATGTTCAGATGCGCCGTGTCAGATTAATAAAGTGCTCAGTCACCCGACGCTTCCCATCACCATCACAGCACAAGAGGACCGACACATCCGATTCTTCGACAACAACACAGGTGACCGACAGATATTAACATTCAACTCAACTCAAGAGACTGTTTATCATTAGTATTTCAATCAGTACTTTGATTATTGATATTGTTTTGGTTTTTATGTTGATTACTATTAGTCATTTAATACCATACAATGTATTGTTGGTTATTGCTACAAATATACCCCAGCGACTTAACACTGCTTTTGTGCTCTTGAGTCACATATGTGCATTTTATATGTATATATATACACACTTATACACAGTAAGATTTTTAATGTCTCTTCTTTCAGTCTTTTCTGCTCTGCAAGGCTGCATTTATTTGATCAAAAATACTGTGAAAATTGTGAAATATTTTTAGAATTTAAAATATCAATTTTCTATGTGATTTGCTGCTCAAGAAACATTTCTGATTATTATCAATGTTGAAAACAGTTATGCTGCACAATATTTTTGTGGAAACTGATACATTTTTATTTTTCAGGATTCACAGATGAATAGAAAGTTCAAAAGAACAGCATTTATTTGAAATAGACATCTTTTGTTACATTATAAATTTCTTTACTGTCACTTTTGATCAATTTAATGCGTCCTTGATGAATAAAAGTATTAATTTCTTTTTTTTTAAAAAGACAAACAAAAACATACTGACCCAAAACTTATGCGACGACTTTAAAAAAAGAAATAAAAAACACTTTTGAAATTATTATTAATTATTATCATTCATTCTGTGTATGTTTTTTTCTTAGAAAAGTTATTGTTGTTATTTTTATTATTTAGATTTTTATGTTATTTTGTAATGTTTGTATTCATATATATTGATGTTTCTTCTCAGGCAAGTTGATTCACTCTATGGTCGCTCATCTGGATGCTGTCACCAGTCTTGCAGTGGATCCCAATGGTCTCTATCTGATGTCTGGTAGTAAGTACTCGAGAACATCAGCTTTACTCTACAGACTGATGCTGAACAAAGTCATGCAAACACTTGTAAATGTTTTTGAACGAATCGAGTGAGCCAATGATTCAGTTACTGATTCATAAAGACAGTCACTTGCTTCATTTATGAGTCTGTGATTCAGCGACTCATTCATAAATGCTGTCACTTGCTTTGTTTCTGAACAAATCTACGTTTTTGAATAAATTGGGTGAGTCAATGATTTAGTGACTCATTCATAAAGACAGTCACTGGCTTCGGTTCTGAATAAATCAGCCATTTGAACGAATCGAGTGAGCCAATGATTCAGTTACTGATTCATAAAGACAGTCACTTGCTTCATTTTTGAATGAATCCACATATTTTAACAAATCGAGTGAGTTGGTGATTCAGCGACTCGTTCATAAATGCACTCACTTGCTTCGTTTCTGAATGAATCCGCTTTTTTGAACAAATTGGGTGAGTCAGTGATTAAATGACTCATTCGTAAAGACGGTAACTGGCTTATGAATCAGCTGTTTGAACGAATTGAGTGAGTCAATTATTCAGTGACTGATTCATCAAGACGGTCTCTTGCTTCAGTTCTGAATAAATCAGCCGTTTGAACGAATCGAGCAAGTCAATGATTCAGTTACTGATTGATAAAGACAGTCACTTGCTTCATTTTTGAATGAATCCACATATTTGAACAAATCGAGTGAGTCTGATTCAGTGACACATTCATAAAACTTATGAATCTGCTGTTTGAACGAATCGAGTGAGTCAATGATTCAATGACTCATAAATGCAGTCACTTGCTTCATTTCTGAATGAATCAGCCGTCTGAACAAATCAGTTGAATGAATCACTCATTAACACAGGGACTTCACGCCACCTACTGGTGGTTCATATTTCAATATTCATTTAAAAAACATTAATACCCATTTATTATAGTTATTTATGAAATGTAAAGCAACTTTTTTGTAATGTCTGTTCAATAAGCTGATGTTGCGGTATGTCTCAGGTCACGACTGCTCGGTGCGTCTGTGGAACATGGAGAGCAAGACGTGCATCCAGGAGTTCACGGCTCACAGGAAGAAGTTCGACGAGTCCATCAACGATGTGGCGTTCCACCCCACCAAGTGCTACATAGGCAGCGCGGGAGCCGACGCCCTCGCCAAAGTCTTCGTATGACCTTCAACCTCCGACCAAAAACTGCTTCCGCAAACTCGTGCGCGGTCAAACTCGAACGGGACGGGAGGGCCGAGACCGTGATGATCCGGGCAGGCCTGGGTGCTCAAGGGAAAGTCAACAAACACGGAGGAACGCCAGAGGAAGCTCCAAACATCTCCGTTCAGCCTCACAGGAAGTTGGGTGCTTCCCACACTTCTGTAGTTTTAGTTCTCCTTGAGTTCCTCTTCTCCTCCGCCTCTCTGGATTTCCCGTCTTGCGTTCGCTCCTTTTTAACGACGTGCCTTTTGCTTCAAAACGCGGATCCTCTTTGAGGGAAAACGAACCCCGTCGATGTTTTAAACTCACCAAATGCATCAAATTATTCGGACGGAAAGTAAAGTTCGGTTAAGTTTCTCACGCAGGGTCAAAATCCTGATCGGATGCAGATGAAATGCATTGAATTTAATGCTTCTCTTGTCTGACGGACGATCCTGTCAACAATTAAATAGAATTGTACATAATATAACATAACTCAGAAAACTTACTAAATTTCTACATCTCACCAAATGCATCAAATTATTCGGACGGAAAGTAAAGTTCGGTTAAGTTTCTCACGCAGGGTCAAAATCCTGATCGGATGCAGATGAAATGCATTGAATTTAATGCTTCTCTTGTCTGACGGACGATCCTGTCAACAATTAAATAGAATTGTACATAATATAACATAACTCAGAAAACGTACTAAATTTCTACGTTTGTGTCCAAATATAAGCATCGCCGGCTCATTTCACCCCAAAATCAAGAAAGTAAAGCCTGTTTGAAGCTTCTTTTTTTTTTGCGTTGTGACATTGTTTATAAAATGTCAGAATGTTAAACAAACTATTGGATCTGAAAACAGGCTTCACTCTTTCTTCATAATTTCCTATTTCGTTCTTGTGATTTTGTGGTGAAATACATCCTGGATGATCAACTCTAAACACTCCAAAGCCGTTCACCATCAGGACGCACGTCTCGATTCAGTGCTACGTTTAATATCTAAGCTGTTATTTCACGCATAAACCTGCAGTTTCTCCTGAGGGTTTGCAGTCGAACTCGACTGTTCTGTGAAATCATCTCAACATTGTGATGTTGAGACAAAATCTCGATCATTTGACTAGATTTAGAGCCGTTTCTGAATATTCGTTGAACTTAGTCAAAGTGATAATGCGCAAAAGTCTTATAATAGTTTGAATGTGTTGCAGTTTTTGACAAGCTGTACTCGGAAGTCTATATTTGTCTGAAATCTGTTGTAATGTTTATTTATTTTTTGCCTTTTTTTTTCACTTGTTTTGCCTGTAATGCCAAATGCAGTAGGATTTAGCTTCAGGAAGGGACGAGCGGCTATGTTACGTACATAAACACCTTCATCTGGTTCCTCTGACGTCATCCTCACCTTCTCTACCTGCACAGGTGGTGGTTTGTGTATTAGATTTGAAATCTATTTTATATGTAATAGTTTGAAGCAGATACTAGTGTTTTTTATCATTGTGTGACGGGTGACCGAGGTTGCAAACAGACCGTAACCCGAGTTTCCTGCAGGTCAAGGTTTTTTATTTGAAACTCTTCTGGTTTATTTGAATTTGTCTGTGATTACTTGAACTATCTGGAAGTGCGTGTGTGTTTTTAACTGCTAGGATAGAGATTTTCTGCTTTTATGGGGAATCGTTTGCCTTTAACTTGAGCACTAGAAGACGAGCGGAGTGTTTGTGCGTTTCCTTCAGGTCTGTGAAAAGTGACGCGAGTTTGCTTCTCTACCAAATGATGATAAAGGACTAGTTTAGACAAACATGAAATCCATCACTGTTTACTCACCCTCATGTCATGTAAACCTATGGAAGCTTGTTTCTGACGCAAGATAAAGAAATAAAGTAATTGCGAGTTTTTTTCTGCCACAATTTTAAAAAAAAAGTTATTACGACTTTTTATCTCACAATTCAGACTTTTTCTCAGAATTTTGAGTTTACATCGCAGTTTTTTTAAATTGTGAATTTTTCTCTCACAATTTGGCCTTTTTTTCTCACAATTCTGAGTTTATCTCTCACAATTTGGACATTCAGAATTGTGAGATCTAAAATCGTGAGATAAAACGCCACAATGACCTTTTTTTATTTTTTATTCTGTGGTGGAAGTTAAAAACGAAATTGTGATAAAAAGTCACAATTACTTTAAAAAAATGTATTCTGTGGCCAAAAAAAAAAAAAAAATTGCGAGATGTAAAATCAAAATTCCGAGAAAATTTTTTTTCGACCATCAGAATGCACGGAAAATTTAGATTTTTTAGTTTATTTTTTGCAATTCGGAGTTTATATCTTTAGTTCTGACTTTTTTGTTCTCAGACATGGAAGTTTATATCCGAATTGCAAGATAAAAATTCGCAATTACCTTTTTTATTTTTTTTATTCTGTGCCCAAAAAAAAAAGAATTGCACGATGTAAAATCGAAATTCTAAGAAAAAAAGTCCGTATTGCATGATGTAAACTTAGAATTGTGTGTAAAATTGCTAATTTATATCCCGCAATTCTTAGTTTTCTATATTAAGAGTATATATTAAACTCAGAATTGCAACTTGCAACAAAACTCGCAATTCTGAGGAAAAAAAATCTGAATTGTGAGTTTACGTTTCGCAATTCTGAGTTTATATCTCACAATTACGACTTTTTTCTCAGAAATCCGAGTTTGTATTTGAATTGTGAGATAGAAAGTTGCAATTAGCTTTTTATTATATATATATATATATATATATATGCCATTGCGAAAACGGCCTTCCATACAAATCCATGTGACTTTCTCTGACACAGCAATGAATGTCTGAGCTGCTCTTTTACATTTACTGCAGTGTCTCATGAGGGAAAAAAACTGTATGTGATCGACATGATGGTGATTAAATATTTTTATTCTATTTTACTTTATTTCATTTTTGCGTTCTATTCCTTTAAATCCGAGGCGCGCTTGACGTTAAGCTCTGGTTTGGGACGTTGCTAGGGAACCGCGACCGTGTTTTCGTACTAGTAAATATATTTTCTGATTTCGTTCATTTTGGTGCGTATTAATTTTAGATATAGAAGAAAGAATCTCAATATGTATAGTTTTAAAGTATTGATCAACAATCTATTTATGAACCAGAATACAGTGTATATTAACCTGCGAAGCTAGCAGTGAAGATTAACCAATATTTGTGATACTAGTCGTGCGGGAGAGTTTAGTTTGCGCCACCTGCTGGTCAGAGATGGGAGCTGTACGGCTGACTCGGCTACTGAAGATACTAAAGTGCTATTGATCAACGCGGTTTGATTATTTGGTCACTGATCGATTGACGTGCTCACCGGAAACATCAGAGTATTCGAAAGGGAATGTTGATGCGATGTGATTGGACGAGCGGACGGTGACGTCACAACGGGACGAACTTTTAACCCTTTGGTTGTATAGAGAGAGTTTGGAAAGATCGTGTTAATAAATGCTATACTCCTCTTGTACATATTTTATTATTGATATTACAGTTTATTCTTGATTTCTTGTTGTATTTTCCTTTTTTCCCCTCAGATGGACATTTATCAATATAATACAATAATAAAAGAATATGTTGTATTTCACATGCGTTTGGTTTTTGTGTTTGAGAGTTTTTTTGCACTGCACTAAAAACTCGGCATTTCGGTAGATACTGTATATAAATTTTTCTTCATGCACATTTGTGAGTGTAAAATGCGTGTAAATTATTTTAATGCTTTAATAAGTGAGTTTTTAATCTATACTATGATTTGTGATGCTGTATATTAATTTTATGAATTACAGTATGTTGAAATTGATTGATCTATTTATTAGATAAAGATGAAATCACAGTCCATACTAGCAGAAGCACTGCTTCGTGAAGCTTCGAATCCTTTGCGATTCATTTGATTCATGCGAATCAAACCGCCAAAGTCACGTGATTTCACAGTTTGGGGAAAAAAAACTGAAATTTCAACGATTTTTTTTTTTTTTTTTTTACCTGATTTCGGATTATTTGACATCTGAGAAATCTGTAATTAAAAGGAATAGTAGTAATTAATAGTTTCTTATTGGCCCGTTGAGCTCAACAAACAAAACAAGCCCTGCAAACGAATAAAAGAACACGTATTATACAGACACTTCTTATTTAATGGTATTAGATGATTGGTTAATTGCATTTAATGTACTATTCTCTCGATAAAACATGCAATTGGTTCGTAAAAGGTGTTTTTATGCACGTCTGGCTTGAGTTTTATGTTGCAATTACACAGTTTGACCAGCAGGTGTCGCTTCGAATCAGTGAATCATTTTGCAAAGCCATTTGTTCAATTGATTCAAAGCTTCGAAAAGTTCGGTTCACCCGTCACTCGTCCATTCTGAGATCCACATATGAAGGTCACGGATGCTGTTGCAGTAGTTCAGTTCAGCCACCAGATGGTGCTGCAGGGTCAATTTAAAACACATGATTAAATGATGTTATACATGTTTGGAACTGCAAAATGTGTACCTAATGCTGAAAATTCAGCAGATATTCACATAGAAAACAGCTGTTTTAAATAAAAATGTATTTCACAATTTTACTGTATTTATGATCTAATAAATGCAGCCTTGATGAGCAGAAGAGGCTTCTTTCAAAAACATTAGAAAAACTGATGCCAAATGGTTTTGTATATGAAATGACAGTCACTTGTTATTTCATGAGTGACACTCGTTGCTGTAGTTTTTTTAGGTTCATAGCTGTAACATGCTGCTTTTTCCTCAAACAGTGACTGAATCCATTCTGAGACACATTCAGTCTGTAATGAGACTCCTCACACTCAGTGTTCAGAGGTTTTCTGGCATCAGTGCATGTGACACACGAGCTGCAGTTTAACTGACAACACACTGAACAGAATCTTTCATAAAGACTGAAGGACTAATGAACATGTGATCTGTATGCTGAGGATATTTAAAGGGACGGTGCACAAAAAAAAAAAATATATATATATATAATACTGCTGTGTGTGTGTGTGTGTGTGTGTGAGAGGGTGTGTGTGTGTGCGTGTGTGTGTGAGAGTGTGTGTGTGTGTGCGTGTGTGTGTG
>NW_015630341.1:117499-119607 GCF_001515625.1 Sinocyclocheilus rhinocerous | reverse complement strand
TGTGCTTTGTTTTTTTATTGCTGAAGAGTGTTTCTTCTCCTGCGTTCTACTGTACAGACGTGAATTTACTTTTCCTTCAGCCTGAGGTTTATTCATTACACTTTTTGGTGTGAAAGGGCTTTTATATTTGCTATAAACAGAACTTTTACTTACGTAAAAGTAACGCAAAAGTAATATAATGCATTACTTTCCATAAAAAGTAACTAAGTAACGTAATTAGTTACTTTTTTAGGGAGTAACGCAATATTGTAATGCATTACTTTTAAAAGTAACTTTCCCCAACACTGCCTATGAACTAACATTGAACGACTGTATTTTCATTAACTGACATTAACAAAGATTAATAAATACTGTAATAAATGTACTGTTCATGTTAATTGATACATTGACATTAACTAATGGAACCTTATTGTAAAGTGTTACCAGGTTATTGTTGTATTCTCTTTTTTTCCCTCAGATGGACATTTATCAATATAATACAGTTTAATAGCCTAGATTTTAATACATTTGTTCTACAAGTTTGATATTCTGTTTTTGAATGTACTATGATTTGTGATGCAGCTAAATTTGAACTTTTTTTTTTCTTTCTTTTTTTGAAAAAAGCTGTTGTTTTGAAAACAGCAGAAGCTGAACAGAAGTTAAATGTTTTTCTTATTTTAGGGTAATCTAGTTATGAAATGTAGCGTGTTGGATTAGAGAACATTTAATTATGTGAAAAAGCATTAGACTGTGTGGAAAAAGCTGCTGCACATTGAAATAGATATACACTGAATGATATTTATTGATTGTCAAATATTTGTAAAGTCATGTAACGTTAGCCTTGAAGCTTTACCTGATTGAATTATGGTTTTATGGGGTTTTTTTTTTGCTGCCACATTTTTTTTCGCCCGTGGGATACCATGGAAATGGATATTAGTTCAATCAATTACCTTTCTGCCAGTTTTCACCTGATAACATTGATTTAGAATTAATGTTACGTATTCCGTAGCGGAAGTGTTTTTGGCGGGAGCTGTTGCCATGGTGAATCGTAATTTCAGAGCTCCATTGATTCATTCATGGCTTCTCAGAATCAACTTACTCTGAGTGGATTGAACTAACTCTGTTCAGCTCAGAGTTCAAGTTTTAACTCCGAGTTTGTTGAACCTCCTTTCTGGAATACACCCCAGAAGCCAGACATTCTATTTATTTATTGCCCCTCAATTTCAAATATTGCCCTCAATTTCAATATTAAATCACTGACTAGACACTGAAGCTGCAGGAATAGAAAGAGAACTGTCTTTTTAAAAACATCAAATAATAGAACCTCGTAAAAGCCACATTAGACTAAATGACCAACAAATCACAAAACAGTCAAATCTGTAAAAACTGAGATTCGATAAAGCAATAACATTTTAATTAACGTCATCTATTAATGAACAATATATTTGTCATAGCATTTTCACAGCGGTTCATGTTAGGTCACAGTCAAATTTAATTAAATTTATGTTCATGAAAAAAAAATTATTTCAGAGAAAATAAATATAATGATACATGAATATTATCAAAAGCCTTAAACAAATAATTACATAAATAAATAAATATGTAGGCACCAGGGCTGGCCAGTATAGATATAGAACTTTATTTTTATATAATTTATTTACAAACCTTTAAAAAATGCATTTCAACTTAATTCGTTACAATGCATTAAAACATACGTTATGAATACCTTTATAATGCATTATGCATAAAGGCTTTAAGTGTTACCGAATGTTTTTACTCTTTATGCACTACAAATATACACAAAACTGTCTTTATTATTTTATTTTAGATAACTTTTTAAAATCCCATACTTTTCAACTAATGTTTACAGATACAACTTTTGATTTAGTAAATGTTGAAATTAATGTTAACTCCAGGGATTAAAGTGTTCCGTCGCTACGACGGATTTCCGTCAGTTCATAAAGAGTCACGTGCTTCATTCCTGAATGAATCAGCCGTTCGAACGAATCAATTGAATGAATGACTCAGTGATAAAATCAGTGACTTGACGCCACCTGCTGGCGGATTTAGTTTAATTTTTAGCATATAATTTCAGTTATTTAAATCATTTAATATTTCTGTATTCAAAA
>NW_015630341.1:114172-115508 GCF_001515625.1 Sinocyclocheilus rhinocerous | reverse complement strand
TCACTTTAAGGAGTCAAATGTCACCTCTGCTAATTTTTGATCAGAATTTTTGATTATTGATCAGAAGGTGCTCCTAAATTTTTTAATGAAGAGGACAAGCGCTCCTGACTGAAATTATACGATAAAAATGAAACTAAATCCGCCAGCAGGTGGCGGCATGTCACTGATTTTATCACTGAATCATTCATTCAATTGATTCGTTCGAACGGCTGATTCATTCAGGAATGAAGCAAGTGACTCTTTATGAACTGACAGAAATCCATCGTAGCGACGGAAGGGAACACTTAATAACCACAATAAAATCTCTAGGAAAAAAATGCTGATGAACTGCATATAAATACAAAACTGTCTTTATTAATGCTGATGTACACACTTATTAAAAAAACCACAGTTCACATTTACATCCATCATTTATAAAAATAGCTTTTCACGCTTTTTATGGTTATGAAATTTCGTAAAGTAGCTGAAATATAAAATCAAACTCGTAAGCGCAGATGATCTAGAGTCTGATGCATTCGGACTCAGGTGTGTCTGACGGCTCGGGCGCGTCGATGAAGAACACCTGTTCACCTGCAGGGGGCGGAGTCTCCTGGTGACTGCCCACCCCTGAGTCAGGGCTGGGGGCGGGGTTTGCCGGATGGTATTTTTTCTCGTTCTTGTGTAAGTCGCGGTTCTCGTCGGCGTCGGCTCTGAATCTCTGGAGCCCCGCGCCCTCTGCCTTCCCCTTGACCTCTTTGAAGCGCTTGAGCTTGACGGCGTCTTTGGCCTCGCCGCCGCAGGGCAGCAGCACGCTCACGTCTCGCCGGAACTTGGAGCTCAGGCCGAAGTAGATCAGAGGGTTGTAGAAGCTGGCGGATTTGGCGAAGAGCCGCGTGAAGATGCTGGTGAGACTCGGCACGTGGAAACCCCACGCCGACCACATGGACACGACCGCGTACGGAGACCAGGCCAGGATGAACGCCGTGCAGATCACTACAGACACCTGAGACACAGAGAGAGACGAAAACAGCACGTTATTGATCTTTAACAACTGGACATCGTCAGGAATTAGACAACTGGTGAGAAACTGTCAGTGCAGGATGTGATTCATGAGAAACTCAGCCAAAATACTTGATTCTGACACAAAACCATCTATTCTTTTTCCTAACTTAATCATACATAATATTAATATTTTAAAATCATATATTAAAATAAATTTTAAAATGTATATTTATATTTTTTTAAATGAAATGTATTTTTTAATATATATTAATATTTTAAAATCCACTAAATTTGGACATTACTGTGTCTGTAGTAATTACACACACACACATATATATATATATATATATATATA
>NW_015630341.1:109713-112680 GCF_001515625.1 Sinocyclocheilus rhinocerous | reverse complement strand
TCATTTTTATTTTATTTATTTGTTTGTTTTTTGTTTCCACCATGGAATAAACAAATTGATTTTTTTTTTTTTTATTTATTAAAAATACAGGTAAGAAAAAATATGGACTTTTAGTTTTAGAATTGCAAGTTTATATCTTATATCTCCAAGTTTTTTTTTTTGGTTTTGGTTTTTTTTTTTGGTTTCCACCATGGAATAAACAAATTAAGAAAAAAAATATATTTGAATTTTTTTTTTAAAAAGGGGGGAAAAAAAACAATTCTGACTTTGTTCTCAGAATTGCAAGAAAAAAAAAGTCAGAACTGTGAGATAAAAAGTCATTTCAGAGCAAATACCAACATATTGAATATGAATTGTGTAAAGAAACATCAATATATAGATATTATATATATATATAGAGAGATATATATACACACATACATATACAGTGGGTACGGAAAGTATTCAGACCCCCTTAAATTTTTCACTCTTTGTTATATTGCAGCCATTTGCTAAAATCATTTAAGTTAATTTTTTTAATTAACAAATGATTTTAGCAAATGGCTGCAATATAACAAAGAGTGAAAAATTTAAGGGGGTCTGAATACTTTCCGTACCCACTGTATATACACATACATATATATATATTTTTTTTTTTTTACTTCTATTTTAATTGGTTCTTAATGAATACACTGAATTGGTAGTTTTAAAAAAATCTCATACATTCAGTAATTTTAGAGTACATAAATAAATATCAACATATTTTATATTATTATCAGCGGCCTTAAATATTGTGTAAAAATACAGATTTAAAAAAATATATATAAAATATTTTTATTTAAATGGATATTTTTTAATAGATAGATTAAAATGAGAACTTAAAAAAATTGCATTGTTTTATTATTACTCTGAAATACAGCGTGAGTGCGTGTGATCTTCTGACTGGGTGTGTATCCTATAGTTTTCCAGCAGTGCACTGAGACTCACGACGGTGACGTCTCTCTCGATCTTGCGCTGTCTGTCGGTCAGGTCTCCCTCCGCTGACAGGGCGTTACCTCTCTTCACCGTGTTGATGATGGAGACGTACGAGAACAGCATGATCAGCACGGGGATGAAGAAGCAGAAGATGAGGATGGAGATGATGAAGGACTTGTGGATGGTGGAGTAGTTGGCTTTGACCCAGTCGATCTCACAGGTGCCGTATCCACGATCTGACCAGAACACAATACAAGAACACAACTGAGAAGATGCTTCACAATTAACCATCTCACACGATCCAAACGAGCTTCTAATGAGCTCTGTAGCTTCACCAGAACAAAACACATCACACAGAATGTTATTGTAGTTACCAATAATAATAATATTTGAATATCATGAATGCTTATATAGTTGAATTATGTAATGTAATTGAACTGTACAGCATTAAATATGAAAATAGTGTGTCAATAATGCAAAATGACAATAGTAAATAAATAAATAAGTTAGAATTAATCATAAAAATAATTGTATGTATTTGGTCACTATGAATTTCTGCTGCTTCAGTAAATCATATTTTTGCTAGGTTCAATCACTGAAGCACATCTCAAGTCTTTTTGACAGTAATACAACAGAAAAGTAGATTGAGAAGAAGACGTCTCACAGTTAACCCTTTCACAGACTGACCTGTGTAGCTTCCCCAGCCCAGGATCGGGGCTCCGGACCAGAACAGGGCTCCTGTCCAGATGAAGATGACAGACGTGAGCACGGTGGAGTTGGTGATGCAGTGAGCTGTGAACACACACACACACACACACACTCAGATTAGAGCGGATCGACTCAGACGAGCTCAGGCTGTGAGAGACACACTCCTGCCTTTATTGGGGTGACAGCCCTTGATGTATCTGCTGATGCTGATGACGGTCAGAGTGTTGATGCTGCCCAGACCGAAGACCAGCGTGAAGAAGCCGTCCACCTGAGACACAGAACACACACCAATCAATCAATCAATCAATCAGTCAATCAATCAGTCAATCAGTCATTCAGTCAATCAATCAATCAACAAACATGTGCATCAAAGTCTTATCAAATGTATTAAAACTAGTGTTAGTTTACTATCATTGACATTCTGTTATAGTTTCAATTAAAATGTTAAATTCTATTTTATTTTAAATTTTCCGGTTTTTACTTTATTTTCAGATTTTTATTTTAACATTTTAGTAATTTAGTTTAGTGCTTATTTAAACATGTCTATATAATTTAAAATTAATTTAGTTATTAATTTATTACGTTTTTAGTTTTATATATTTAGTTTTATATAGATAAGGTATTTTATATACATATATATATCTATATAAAAAATATTTATTTGAATGAATGATCATTATACAGGTGAGATGTTGTTCCTGCTTTGGCTTTTCAGGCTGTCGCACCTCCGCCGGTGCCTTTAGGTCAGCTGCAGGGTGGTCAGCTGGAGGCCGCCGATCACTGATGTTTCGCCCCCTATACCAGTACATCTCCCGGCAGGGGGGCAGTGGCATGTAGGGGACGTCTCCCCACCACCCCCTGCAGTTGCCTTTACAGGGGTGTTGGTCCCCACCCGCTGTGCTTTCTCCGGAGGCACAGCCAGTAGCTCGCTTTCTCTGCCTCCTCTCCCAGCTCCTTTATGGCTTTCCGCAGGTTTGACCCTGCCACTCCTGCACCATGGAGCAATTGGACTGCTGTTCTGCCCACAAAGCCCGACACCCGACCTCCACTAGGTAAACCCTGGCTTTCCAGCCCGCGTCTTGACACTCCGCTGCCAGCTCAGAGTACTTTAGATGCTTCCTTTCGTGGGCTGCTGTTATGCCCTCTTCCCAGGGGATGGTCAGTTCAATGAGGAGGACCCTTTTCTCCACCGTAGACCACATGATAATGTCTGGCCGAAGGGTAGTTGTCGCAATCTCTCTTGGAAAGACCAGCTGCTTCCTGAGGTCTGCTAACATCTGCCACTCTTTGCCGGGTGTAAGCATG
>NW_015630341.1:101627-109441 GCF_001515625.1 Sinocyclocheilus rhinocerous | reverse complement strand
TATAATATATATATATATATATATATAATTTATAAATAATATAATTATGTAAGTTTTTTTAATATTGTTATATTTATAATCTTCAAACAGCTAAGTTAGAATTAATAATAAAAATAATTGTTTGTATTTTGTTACTTTATACATTTCTGCAGCTTCAGTAAATCAGCAGAAAGCATCTGTATTTTTGTTGGGTTTAATCACTGAAGCACATCTCAAGTGGTCTTCTATCTTTCTGACAGAAATATAACAGAGAAGTGGATTTGAGAAGATGGCGTCTCACAGACTGACCCGTGTAGCTTCCCCAGCCCAGGATCGGCGCTCCGGACCAGAACAGGGCTCCTGTCCAGATGAAGATGACACACATGAGCACGGTGGCGCTGGTGATGCAGTGAGCCGTGGACACAACATTTTAGTAATTTAGTTTAGTGCTTATTTAAACATGTCTATATAATTTAAAATTAATTTAGTTATTAATTTATTACGTTTTTAGTTTTATATATTTAGTTTTATATAGATAAGGTATTTTATATACATATATATATCTATATAAAAAATATTTATTTGAATGAATGATCATTATACAGGTGAGATGTTGTTCCTGCTTTGGCTTTTCGGCCTGTCGCACCTCCGCCGGTGCCTTTAGGTCAGCTGCAGGGGGGTCAGCTGGAGGCCGCCGATCACTGATGTTTCGCCCCCTATACCAGTACATCTCCCGGTGGGGGGGCAGTGGCATGTAGGGGATGTCTCCCCGCCACCCCCTGCAGCTGCTTTTACAGGGGTGTCGGTCCCCAGGAGTGCTTTCTCCGGAGCCACAGCCAGTAACTCGCTTTCTCGGCCTCCTCTCCCAGCTCCTTTATGGCTTTCCGCAGGTTTGACCCTGCCACTCCTGCACCATGGAGCAATTGGACTGCTGTTCTGCCCACAAAGCCCAGACACCCGACCTCCACTGGGTAAACCCTGGCTTTCCAGCCTGCGTCTTGGCACTCCGCTGCCAGCTTGGAGTACTTGAGATGTTTCCTTTCGTGGGCTGCTGTCATGCCCTCTTCCCAGGGGATGGTCAGTTCAATGAGGATGACCCTTTTCTCCACCGTGGACCACATGATAATGTCTGGCCGAAGGGTAATTCTCGCAATCTCTCTCGGAAAGACCAGCTGCTTCCTGAGGTCTGCTAACATCTGCCACTCTTTGCCGGTTGTAAGCATGTTGTTCCTTTTCTGAGCAGGAGGTTGGAGCATGCTACCAGACTTGACAAACCCTGCCTGGAAAGGCTTTGCGGCTGCTGATGTGCGATTTGCTGCTACCCTACAGCTCTCCAGGACCTCCGCCAGCTTGGCCAGGACTTGATCATGGCGCCACCTGAAGCGTCCCTGGGTCAACGCCACTTTGCACCCTGATAAGATATGCTGGATGCTTGCCTTGATGTTGCCACACAGGGGGCAGCCTACCTCATCTCCAAACCACTGGGTGAGGTTCCGGGGGCATGGGAGAGTGTCATAGGTCGCCCTCAACAGAAAGCTGAGCCTGGATTGTGGCGTCCTCCAGATATCTGCCCAGGTGATGCGTCTGTTCACAGTCACATCCCATCGCGTCCAGGCTCCTTGACTGCCCTGGGATATTGCTTTTACATGGAAGCACTCCTGCTCCAGCCTGGTAATTTCATCCACCACCATGGTCTTCTGCTGCCTCTTGGTGGCTTTAGAACAGAGGTGCTGTGGCGCTCCCCAGCCTAGGCCAGCCCGACCGGTCTGGACTAACCCCATCACCTCTCGATATTGCAGACTAGAAATAGCATGCTCTACTTCAGCTTGCGCCTTCCATTTGCGGCCTGTACGGATGGGGACTTTTGCACTCCTTATAAGTGGGTTCGCTGAGTTCTTTAACTCCAATACAAGGCGTGCCTTCTCTTGCTTGTACCCTAGGCTGATGGATTTGTTGGGGAGCTCCAGCATATTTCGGCCGAAGAGACCTGCATCCGAAAAGCAGCAGGGCAAGCCCAACCACTTTCGAATGTAGCTATTGGTGAGGCTGTCCATCCTGCTAACCTCCGATATGGGAATTTCACAGACCTTTAGAGGCCACAGCACACGTTGGTATAATATGTGCTGATAGCACCACACTTTGTGCTTTGTGCCAAGCCCTCTGCAAGTTGTTGCCTGCCTCGCTTCCCCATCTGCCTGTCGGATAAATCTGCGGTGTACTGCCTCCCCAGGCTTCTCAATGGTTTCTCATCCAGCCGAGGAATGGGCTCCCCTCCAACGACGAAGATGGTCCTGACATGCAGCACGCTTTTCCTTATCGAGAGACTTCTTGATTTTTCAGCCTTGCTCTTCATTCTTGCCCATTTAAGCAGCTCGTCAAAGCGCTTGAGGAGCCTGGCCGTGCATGGAGCCGTCTGAAGGATGCTTGTTACATCGTCCATGTAGCTCCTCAATGGTGGAAGCCTCTCGCCTGATGGTAGCTTGGTGCCCCTGACTATTTGCCTGGCCCCTGTGAGGATTACCTCGATGGCTAAAACAAATAGAATGGGGAAGATGGCACACCCCATGGCAATTCAGCATTCCAGCCGTTGTCATCCTGTCATGTATCCTTCCAGAGTAAAGCACATGTGCAGGTTGCTGAAGTATCTAGTAATAATGTTCTGTACACAACCTGGGACATAAAAGAATTCCATGGCAAATTCTATCAGCTTGTGCGGCACTGAGCCGTATGCGCTGGCAAGATCTAGCCACACCACATGCAGGTCACTCTTCTCTCTCCTTGCACGCTGAATTTGATCCCAAATCACAGAAGAGTGCTCGATGCATCCAGTTAAGCCTGGGATTCCATCCTTCTGGCAGCTTGTGTCAGTGTATCCGTTCCTCATGATAAAGTTGCTCATTCTCCTTGCCAGAATAGAGAAGAAAACCTTCCCCTCCACGTTCAACAAGGCAATGTTTCTGAACTGGTTGACGGTATGGGAGTTCTGCTCTTTGGGAATGAACACACCAACAGCTTGTTGCCACTCTGCTGGGATTTGCTCTTTCTTCCAAGCTGTTTTCATGAGCTTCCACAGTACTTTAACCACCTGGGTTCCACCTGGCACCTGGCAGTTCTTGTACAGCTTATAGGGAAGCCCATTAGGCCCAGGGGCTGATGCTGACCTTGCCTTCTTGATAACCTCCTCCACCTCTCGTAACTTAGGTGGGGATGTATCAAATGGCACTGTAGGTAGGGCTGGCTGTGGTACATACCCTGGTGAGCCGAGCGGTGTAGCTCGTCTGTTGTCACTGTACTGGTTCTTGATGTGTTCCTCCAGCTCCTCCTTGCTGATATCCAACTTCCCGCTCCTCTTCTCATCTAGCAACTCTCTGGCAAACCTATAAGGATCTCTGAAGAAGCTGTTTTTTTCCTTCTCTCTTTTCCTCCTCCTCCTACTGATCCTCTCCACTCTTCGCAGCTTGGCAAAGCTTTGTTTGAGTTCGTCCCACAGCTCCTTCAGGCCAACTTTTACCTCGGGTGTCCTCCTTTCCGGCGGAGCTGGCGCCGGGCTCTGACTAGTTGCTCAATCTCCCTTTCTCTCCTTCCATTCCTTGGGGCTGTGGGCTCCTTCCTACTGACCTCACCAAACCTCCCCTTACATTCTTTAAAGATAATTTCCCCAAGGCTGATAAGCTTGTTGTCGACACTGCCTCGCAACGCCAGCTCTAACAGTTGACTCAGGTCAGAGTCAAGATTCTGCCAAGCAACCCGATCATTTGCCTTAGGCCACTTGATCTTGTTGCGCCGACCTGGTTGCTTCTTCATTGGCTTTGTGGGATGTACTTCAGGTGGGCTGATATTCTTGTTTTCGCTGGGTGCCTTCTCAATCATGAGGTTTCCTTCAACTTCTTCAGACGTCTCAGCACCACTGGGTCCTGCGGCACTGTGGTTGCAATCCTGGCTTTGGGTCCCTATTGTCTGACCTGCTTGCGCAGAGCAAGGTCGCTGGTCTGTCTGCCTTCTACACTTCATCTTCCCCTGATGAATATGTATGCCTCTGCATGATGTCACCTTCTCCCATCCACAACTACACTTCCGGAGTCTTTTCTCGTTATCGTTATTCGTTCCTGTCATTACCTCTTGATCCGTCCTACTGGGCCCATCTTCCATCCCGCCTCTCGGAGGGCCCGCGGGCTGTTTTCTCTTATGTTGCTTCGTAGTCACAAAGGGTGAATCTTGGAACTTCCAAGTCTCTAGTGGGTAAGGTGACTAGCCGCCCACTCCTGATGCAGTCTTTCCCGCTGTCAACTGGTCTTTCCCAGCTGTCCGCCAGACTTTCCTAGCTGTCACCTGTCCTTTCGCAGGAGTCACTGGTTACCCAGAGAGTTCAGATCATTATACAGGTGAGATGTTGTTCCTGCTTTGGCCTTTTGGCCTGTCGCACCTCCGCCGGTGCCTTTAGGTCAGCTGCATCACTGATGTTTCGCCCTCTATACCAGTACATCTCCCGGCGGGGGGGCAGTGGCATGTAGGGGACGTCTCCCCGCCACCCCCTATGAATGTGTAATGAATGCACTGAATTGGTCATTTTTAAAAATCTCATGCATTTATTATTCAAAAATAAGGAATGAGTGTGACACAAAACCATCGATTTTTGTTTCCTTACCTAATATTACTATTTCATATTTTTTACTTCTATTATAGTCATAGTCTATTAGATATATATATAGAGAGAGAGAGAGAGAGTTAAAAAGTTGCAATTGTGATTTTCTATTCCATGGTGGAAATAAGCTTATAGTAGGTATATGATTAATTTATGCAATAATGTTTTTATATGTAAAACATGTTTATGACCCATTTTAGTACTTCAAGTTAAACTAAATGAAAAAAAAAATGACAATATAACAAGTATAGTCAAGGTATATTCTCTGAAAATAAGTTACATATTTTTGTTATTTATCTATATTTCATATTTTTTAGTGTGCGCGTGTTTGTACTTATTTACTTAAGTGTATATAAGGTTTTTATTAATTTTTATTCTTTTACATTTAGTTGATTTATTCAGTTATTTCAGTACTTCAAGTTAAACTAAATTAAAAAAGAAATTAAACAAGTTTGTTTTTATATTTTATTTCAAGTAACAAAAATGTTTTTTTATACTTTTAGTTTTAGCTCACTATAATAGCCCTGGTTTGGTCTCATTAAAGCATACAGACACACACTGACAGCAGAAAAATGATCGAAATTAACTTTAATTGAATTAATGACTGAACAGACAATTATGAAATGAGATACTGACATTTTAATGGCTTCTCTGAAACCTGAGAATGAATGAAGGGCTGTGTTTGTGTTTTATTCACAGAGACGTGTTGAGTCAGACCTCGTTCATCAGTGTGTGTGAAGCTCGTAACGGGTTTGATCTCTGACCGACACAAACAACATCTGACGTCTCACAAGTATCACACGCATTATCATCTGCACAAACTCCACACGTCATATGTGACCCTGGAGCACAAAAGCAGTCATAAGCAGCACAGGTATATTTGTAGCAATAGCCAACAATACATTGTATGGGTCACAATTATCCATTTTTCTTTTATGCCAAAAATCATTAGGATATTAAGTAAAGATCATGTTCCATGAAGATATTTTGTACATTTCCTACCGTAAATATATCAAAACTTAATTTTTGATTAGTTATATGCATTGCTAAGAACTTAATTTGAACAACTTTAAAGATGATTTTCTCAATATTTAGATTTTTTTGCACCCTCAGATTCCAGATTTTCAAATATTGTCCTATCCTAACAAACCATACATCAATGGAAAGATTATTTATTCAGCTTTTAGATTATCAAAATTGACCCTTATGACTGGTTTTGTGCTCCAGGGTCACATTTCTGTGCTGGTTTATTTATATACTGTGGTTAGTTTTACGGCATGAGATCTCAGTATCTTTAAGAATTAAACCCAATAAAACTACACATACATTAACACAAAACCACTATAAAACAAAGGCAGATTTAAACTAATAGGTTGTGCTTTTCATAAATGTCAGGTTGGGGCAAGTTGTCACATTTTATGTGCAGTTTTATGCAATTCATTAAATTTTACTGTGGCTGATATTTTTATATTTTTCAGTTTCATGATTTTTTCTGTTTCATAAATGTTTTACTTTTTAAATAAAAAAAGAGTTACTGTACTACATTTATGTGTTTGAATGCAATGTTTTGAATTTTTACTTTTTGTTTTTACTTTGTATAGAATTTTATGTCAAATATATATATATAATTCTCAAATCCGTATCATAATTTTTCTGTTTCATACTGTTTAATTTAAGTTTAAAAAACAAAAACAAAATAATAAATTACCTGTAAAACATTTGTTTTTGAATACAATAATGTTTTTGAATGTTTTTACTGTGTATAGCATTATATTTATTTATATATATATAATATACACTAATATAACTAACTATAAATATATATATTCATTTATGTTTATTATTAAATTATATATATATATATATATATACTCAAATAAGTTTAATTTTTCTGCGTTTCATAATTGTTTTACAGTTTAATATAAAAAACTAAATTTAAAAACAAATAAAGAAATAATAAATAACCTGTAATACAATACAATTTTTGAATAATGTTTTGCATTTTTTTATTTTGTATAGCATTTTATATTTCAAAAATATATATTATTAAATAAATATTTATATATTACTATTTATATATGAATAAATATGTATTTACAGCCACTGTGACAACTTACTCTATATACTGTGACAACATGCCCCACTACAGTCAACATGTGTTCAATGAATTGTGTAATTTTTGTTTAAATGTATTAATGTTCAATAGATTTTTTTGCATTTAAAACCTTACGGTTTGTGTCTGTTCAGAAACTGCCTTTCAAAAGTAAACCCATCCTGAGAAACATTCCCTCTTCTCATCTCTATATTTATATGATCTGAAATCATCCCGCTACCCACAATTCCACTTCCTGTACCTGGCACGTCCACACAGAGGTGATGAGGTATCCGTTATCCCTGAAGACGTTGAAGATCTCGAGGATTCCTCGGGAATATCCGAACACGGAGATGCTGGCGTCAGAGACGGCGAGGTTGAGCGTCAGATAGTCGGTGGGCTGGAGACACGATCTCTGCTTGAACAGAACGAAGATCACGATGCTGTTGCCAAACCACGACAACCAACCTGCCAAGAAACACACAAGACATTCTCCATGAGACCTGGAGGACTGTGCGGAAAGATCGGCAAACAAGAACTGAAGCATTATGAGATACTGGAAGTATTATCATATTATCATAACAGAAACAATTTGTTCATTTAAATAGAATTATATTACAAAATTATATATAAATTGTTACATAAGTTAAATAATTATTTTATAAAATATCATATAAATATAAATAATACTCGTAATATAATATGTGACCCTGGACCACAAAATTGAGAATTTTGATAAGAAAAATTTTAAATTGTTTTAAATTTGTTAGGATAGGACAATATTTGAAAATCTGGAATCTGAGGGTGCAAAAAAATCTAAATATTGAGAAAATCATCTTTAAAGTTGTTCAAATGAAGTTCTTAGCAATGCATATTACTAATCAAAAATTAAGTTTTGATATATTTACAGTAGGACATTTACAAAATATCTTCATGGAACATGATCTTAACTTAATATCCTAATGATTTTTGGCATAAAAAAAAATCTATAATTTTGATCCATACAGTGTATTGTTGGCTATTGCTACAAATATACCCCAGCGACTTAACACTGCTTTTGTGCTCCAGGGCCGGTTGGAAATCGATTCAAATATGTGACGA
>NW_015630341.1:97890-101232 GCF_001515625.1 Sinocyclocheilus rhinocerous | reverse complement strand
TCTCCTTCTCAAAGACACACAAAGACATTTGACTTTTAATATATATATATATATATATATATATATATAGTAGAATATTACAGTATAAAAGTCCCATCTGATATGCTCACTGTACCAGTGCTTTACTGTATGTAGGATCAGAGTTTGTGCTCCACAAATAACCCCGTCCTGATTAACTCTCTAATGACCCCTGACTGACAGACAGATGTCCTCCCCGATCAGACAGAAGATCTCTGAGCCGCAGTAATCCATGTGTTCATCACTAACAATAACTACAACAATTACACCTGCATCTTCAATATGCTAATGGAACGAAAATAAAAAAAGATGATCTGTGATGAACATTTGATGCCGGTTTCGATAATGCATAATACACATAATAGAAAAACATTATGATTAACTGTATAATGCATTACATATACGCTGCAAAAAAAAAACATAATAATCTTTGTGTTATTTTCTAGTAAAAACACCTAAATATCCTTAAAACTATATAAAATTACTTGAGAACCAAGATTAAGATTCAATTTCAGAGAATATACCTCAAATCTACTTGTATTTTGTCAAGTCAAGCACCTTTATTGACAAAATACAAGTAGATTTAGATTTAATGTATATTCTCTATAATTTACATAAAACTAGGAAAAATTACCTTAGAATCAAAATTAAAATTTATTTTGCAGAGAATATACCTTAAATCTACTTGTATTTTGTCAAGTCAAGCACCTTTATCTGCAAAATACAAGTAAATTTAGATTTAATGTATATTCTCTATAATAGACATAAAACTAGAATAAAAATTACCTTAGAATCAAAATGTAAACTTATTTTGCAGAGAATATACCTTAAATCTACTTGTATTTTGTCAAGTCAAGCACCTTTATCTGCAAAATACAAGTAAATTTAGATTTAATGTATATTCTCTATAATAGACATAAAACTAGAACAAAAATTACCTTAGAATCAAAATGTAAACTTATTTTGCAGAGAATATACCTTAAATCTACTTGTATTTTGTCAAGTCAAGCACCTTTATCTGCAAAATACAAGTAAATTTAGATTTAATGTATATTCTCTATAATAGACATAAAACTAGAACAAAAATTACCTTAGAATCAAAATGTAAACTTATTTTGCAGAGAATATACCTTAAATCTACTTGTATTTTGTCAAGTCAAGCACCTTTATCTGCAAAATACAAGTAAATTTAGATTTAATGTATATTCTCTATAATAGACATAAAACTAGAACAAAAATTACCTTAGAATCAAAATGTAAACTTATTTTGCAGAGAATATACCTTAAATCTACTTGTATTTTGTCAAGTCAAGCACCTTTATCTGCAAAATACAAGTAAATTTAGATTTAATGTATATTCTCTATAATAGACATAAAACTAGAACAAAAATTACCTTAGAATCAAAATGTAAACTTATTTTGCAGAGAATATACCTTAAATCTACTTGTATTTTGTCAAGTCAAGCACCTTTATCTGCAAAATACAAGTAAATTTAGATTTAATGTATATTCTCTATAATAGACATAAAACTAGAACAAAAATTACCTTAGAATCAAAATGTAAACTTATTTTGTTAGGATAGGACAATGTTTGGCCGAGATACAATTATTTGAAAATCTGGAATCTGAGGGTGCAAAAACATCTAAATATTGAGAAAATCATCTTTAAAGTTGTTCAAATTAAGTTCTTAGCAATGCATATTACTAATCAAAAATTAAGTTTTGATATATTTACAGTAGGACATTTACAAAATATCTTCATGGAACATGATCTTTACTTAATATCCTAATGATTTTTGGCATAAAAGAAAAATTGATCATTTTGACCCATACAATGTATTGTTGGCTATTGCTACAAATATACCCCAGCGACTTATCATAAATTATGTTATAATATTCAAATAAACAATTTATAATTAATAATCAAATATATATTATAGGTATGTTGTCACTTTATAGATGTATGTTACTTCATTGTTCATCCTTTATGAAAATATAGTTAAATTACTTGTATCCACAAATTATATAATTACTGATGTGTTACACTTACATAGTATTACAAGTATTATTTACTGTGGGTTTAGAAAAGAATCAGCCCCCTTTAAAATAATCACATTGTGTTGCTTTGCAGCCTGATGTAAACTTATTTTGCAGAGAATATACCTTAAATCTACTTGTATTTTGTCAAGTCAAGCACCTTTATCTGCAAAATACAAGTAAATTTAGATTTAATGTATATTCTCTATAATAGACATAAAACTAGAACAAAAATTACCTTAGAATCAAAATTAAAACTTATTTTGCAGAGAATATACCTCAAATCTACTTGTATTTTGTCAAGCCAATCACCTTTATTGACAAAATACAAGTAGATTTTGATTTAATGTATATTCTCTATAATTTACATAAAACTAGGAAAAATTACCTTAGAATCAAAATTAAAACTTATTTTCAAAGAATATACCTCAAATCTACTTGTTTTATTTGAGAAAATACAAGTAGATTTAATGTATATTCTCTATAATATCCTTAAAACTAGATAAAATTACATGCGAATAAAAATCAATACTTATTTTCAGAGAATATACCTTGAATCTATTTGTATTTTGACAAGTGGGGTCACTTATTAACAAACTACAAGTAGATTCAAAGTAAATTCTCAATATCCTTAAAA
Organism: Sinocyclocheilus rhinocerous; assembly: GCF_001515625.1. Classification (NCBI taxonomy): domain Eukaryota; kingdom Metazoa; phylum Chordata; class Actinopteri; order Cypriniformes; family Cyprinidae; genus Sinocyclocheilus; species Sinocyclocheilus rhinocerous. The sequence goes on along the minus strand of NW_015630341.1, from coordinate 98,540 downwards.
CTAGATAAAATTACCTGATAATCAAACCTGTCTCAGAGAATCTATTGAATCTACTTGTAATGTGTTAATTAAGGTGACTTGCCTTGTCAAAATACAAGTATATTCAAGGTATATTCTCTGAAAATAGTTTTGTTTCTGAGGTAATTTTATCTGCTTTTAATGATATTTCTGATTTTACTAAAAAATAATTTTGTAAATTGGTTGTTTGTTCAGCTAGCTTCTCTTATCAAAAGCGTTCACGAGCAGAGCCTGAAAGTTCTATAATGTGAAAGTGAGGTAAAACTAACAGAGGAGTGAAGTATAAAGAGAGACTGACCCAGAATGAGCAGGTAGACGCCGATGATCGTCTCTCCCTGATCGGACAGCGGCGGGTCGCGGCTCATCAGGCTCAAGTTGTTGTTCCTCCAGGGGATGTTCACCACCTGAAGCGGGGTTTGCACAGACATAGCGGCTTCCCGAGCGTCTACAGAGGCATGAATGAAAGAATCTCCGCCTGCGGCTCCGTTAACGCCCGCTCTGCTCTGAAGACGCGTCGCTTCTCCGCTGAACGACTCTTGTAAAGCCGGTTAAAAATACCGAGCGGAGACGTGACGTGACACGAGCTAATCCACACACACACACACACACACACACACACATACACAGACACA
>NW_015630341.1:86715-96599 GCF_001515625.1 Sinocyclocheilus rhinocerous | reverse complement strand
ACACACACACACACACACACACTCGCACGCACGCACGCACACACACACACACACACACACAGACACACACTCACTCACAGACACACACACACACACACACGATGTTTTCTTAGCAAATGTTCTTATAATATTTTGTAATCTGGGTCATCAAACCTTTCTTTCATAAATGCACACAAACTCATGCTTTTTCAGATTAAAAAATTGCACCTCAAGAAACATTTTCAAGTTTGAAGTTAATAATGCCAAATAAGTGCAATGCAATGTTTTGATTTGAACAAGCATGACTGACATTTTTTTTAATTAACTTTTAACTATAGCCTGTTCCTCACACAAACTAACGTTTTGCAATATAGCTCAAAAGCCATGTGTATGAAATACTTTTATTGTGCATTTTGGACTTCGACATCTGTGTTTAACTCTAATATAATGTGTTTGTTCTCAAACGAATGTCATAAAGTGTCATGATGATGCCGCTGTCCAGGGTGCTGAACTGGAGGTCAATGCTCCGTGGAGATCAGGTACAAGATAAAATGTTTTTATTTAATTTTTTTTTGTATTTTTGCTCAATAAAAAAATAATAAAGTGCATTAGATGCATCATTACCTCTTCAGCTACTAGTGGAAATGATCCTGAAATGAATCATAGGGAGAAAGTGCTTTATGATTCCTGTAGAGCTGATGACTCAGACCTGCGTGATTCCAGGTGAAAATATACAGACTATTAACTACGTTTGACCCGACGGACGCCCTGATTGTGCGCGTTGGGCGGTCAGTGGGATCCTTTTCTCGACTAATAGGATCTGTGAGTTAAAGAGTTGAGGATCTGGTAAAGAGCAGACGGCTTCAGGATAATCTCTGCTGGACGCAGTCAGACAGACTCACATACTGACCAACAATACATGCATCAGATGAAGTAACAGCATATGATTTGACATAAATCAGTTTAATACTTAGTGTTAGTGGTTATAAAAATCCGAGCAATAGTAGTACTGATGCCCGAGTTACAGCAGTGACAAACAAGAGCTATAATTTTCAATATCCATCAGTAATGTTCTTATAGAATAAAGAGTCTTTCACCTTTTGTTTGGTGGTTTTTTGTTCTTTTTTGGTCAGCGGATGCTCATGTTAGTGGGCTTTTATCCGGTAACCACTTTCATGCTCTCTAGAGTATCACAGTTTGAAGTCTTTTGTTTCAAGCCACTTTTAATAGAACTCATTTGTTTAAGAGAAGTGAAAATTGATGAGTCAGATCAGAGGGACAAAGAGAGACAATAAAACTTGAAGTCAACATGAAACTGCAGTTGCAACCCATTTTACTTTGGTAAGAGTTAAATAGGTTTTTAAATGCTGGACTCGCTCCAAAAATATTTAGACTAAATTTAAAAGATGCATTTGAATTGCATATAAAATGTCCATGCATTTGGATAAACAGTTTGAATAGAAGCAAACTGATAAACTTAATGTGATGCATAAACAATAAACAAATATGATGCATATTTGTCAAACATACATAAATGAAACGGGTCAGATTTCTGCACTCAAAAAAAAAAAACATGCATAATTTATTATTAACTATTTGCATCTATTTGGTTTTATTGAAATAATCACAGTTTCAAAATGCATTTATTCAAATCTGCATAAATCTGTTCATTGTGACAATTACATTTATTCAGTTATAAAACATGATTAAAATATGGCTAGCTGTGGATTTATGCATGACTGACAAATATGCATCACATTAAGTTATTATTAGTTTATGTTAAACTGTATCCAAATGCATGGAAATTTTAAATGCAATTCAAATATGTAAATCTTCAATTTAAAATGATGTTTTTTGAGCATTTCAGGAATAGGACTAACTATTAAAAGAAGCAACATGTTTTGCTAGACAACATCAGTTTATTACAGAATATGATGCATTTTGGAAGGTGAAGAAGTCTTGTATTTTCACTTAATCGGCAGTAAAACACCACAAACACACGATTGCTGTCTGAATCGGAGCCAGATTATTATGATTTCTCAGCTCTCAGCCTATTCTCTCATGCATGACATTATTTGATGCCTAACCCTGATTTGAAGATCAGAATTATGGCCAGTGAAAATACAAACATGAGCCTGGCATTTTCTGCTTTACTGCATCCGAACAGCCACAGAAAATCTCAGATTTTGAGAAAACACAAGCTTATTTTGTAAAATTAAATTGAGTATTTGAACATTTTCCCACTCCGTTGCAGATTGTAAATCAAACGATACATTATGAATAATTTTTGTCATTGAAATCAAAACTTTTGACATGTTAAGTGCATTAAAGTTGATACATAGCCAATAATTAGAAAAATCTTGTCTGAAGTCTGTCTGAAGCATTACGTTTGGCAGCTAATATCTGGCCGTGAGACACTGCACATAAATGAATGAGACTGCAGGCTGGTTAATGGACTTCTAATTTCACCGTGGGCTCGTCGCTGTGAATTTAGATTGCATTTCAAGCATTGTATAATGACAAAAAAATCTCTAAATCTCATCTTCTACTCCGAGATCGAACCTGTTTCCAACAAAATAAAAATAAAGGTAATTGCAATGTTTTAATCTCACAATTCAGACTAAGAATTGCGAGAAAAAAATTGAGGAAAAAAAAAAAAGAGAGACATAACTGTGAGATATAAATTTAGAATTCTTTGTTCCCTACAATTGACTTTTTTTTTTTTCATCAGAATTCTGAGTTTACATCTCGCAGTTGTTTCTTTTTTGTTGTTACTTTGTTTCCAGCACAGAATAAACATTTTTTAAAAAGGTAACTGCAACATTTTAACACAATTCAGGCATTTTTTCTAAGAACTACAAGATATAAATTGTGAATTCTGAGGGAAAAAAAGTCATAATTTCGAGATTCTGATTTTTTTTTCAATATTTTTTTTCAAACAAAAAACTTTAAATAAAAAAGGTAATTGCGACTTGTTCTCACAATTATGACTTTCAATTGCAAGTTTATATTTCACAATTTTTTTTTGTTTGTTTCCAGCAGAATAAAAAAAATTTTAAATGGTAACTGCAACTTTTTAACTCACAATTCAATTTTTGATAAGAATTGCAAGATATAAATTCTGAGAAAAAAAAAGTCAATTGCGAGATAAATTCAGAAATCTGATTTTTTATTTTTTATTTTTAAGTAAACCATATAGAACTTTAAATAAAAAAGGTAATATCGACTTTTTATCTCAAAATTCTGACTATCAATTGCAAGTTTATATTTCACATTTTTAAATTTTTTTGCACCACAGAATTTAAAAAAAATGTAAAAGTGTAATTGTGACTTTTTACCTCACAATTCTGACCTTTTTCTCCTAATTGCACTTATACTCAAAATTCTGACGTTTTTCTCAATTCTATTTGTTGTTTTGTTTTCCGCCACAGAATAAAACAAAAAGTAATTGCAATTTTTTTCAAAGATTTTTTCTCCTAATTGCGAGTTTATATCTCACAGTTTTGACTTTTCTTCTCAGAAGTGTGAGATGGTCACAATTACCTTCATGTTTTTATCCCGTGGAAGAAACACGTTTCCACTCTAACCAGACTGTGCTTCATTCATTTCTGACACGCATGAAAGCATGTCTTTTGGGTTGTTGCTAAACTGAAATGACATTCAGGACAGCATCATTATATAAAGCAGCTGTCTGTATGACGTGCACAATCAAAAGAGCCAGTGTGCAAAGATAACAGCTTGTACGATGTGGGCTCAGTAAATGGCCATCCGTGTGAAGTAACAGTAACGCAGCTCATGCAGACTCACGTGTGTCTGTCAGCGAGCCAGAAGCTTCATCTCCTCTCACCGCCTGAAGATCATCTTCTCGTGTCAAATCTTGACTGATTTTGATCAAGTAAAGGTCAGAATAACTGCAGTAATATCTCCAGATGAACTCTTACTGGACTGAAGCAGCTCAGCTTTACTTGATTCTCCATCAATCATGTTTTAGAGTCTCAAATCTGATCCTCAGGATCTTTTGAGGAGCGTTTGTTTCCAGATGCTTTACTTTCACTGTTCCTCAGCGGAGGAATGATCTTCACAAGCCTCCAGAACATCTCACATCTTCTGAGGAGCCTTTATTTCTTCAGCCCTCAATCACTGCATTATATGTGTGGATCATTTCAGTCTCATCTTACTGAGACATATTACTGGAGATATAGAGTGATATTTAGATCATTTTATGTCAGTATCTGCTGTACTGTTATAAAGATCTCACTGATTTACATTACAAGCAGCAGAATTTCATCAGATTAATATCAGCATCTGCAGCAAATTCATGTTTTTGCTCAGTTTGAGTCTCTGAATACAACTGGGCTGTTTTTTCTTTCATATTCTCACTGTATCAGACTGTATGAGCCATAAATGATGCATCAGATATAAAACTCAAAATACACATATGCAACTTGATTTAAAAAAAAATATTTTGTCTAAAGGTTCAATAGACTTTTATTTGAAAAAAATATATTTTTTGTGATTATTATTTCATGTCAGGCTTTACAGGGTTAAAGGGTTTGTTGTAACATGATGCAGTATGAACTGTTATAAAAATGATTACAGTTATCAATGATTTTACTAAAAATCCCACAGAGAAACAATAATGGAAATATCGTCATACCTGCAGACTCCAGAACGGCGAAACACCACCAATGTCTATATGAACAGCCTAAACTGGACAAATTACAGCTCAAATACTACAAGTTTGGACAAAATCAAAAGTTTATAAAAAGATACAACTTCATATTTGCGCCTAATAAATGAATGTGTAATACGGGAAAGTAGAAATACAGCGGTTACCCTGTACATAAAGCAGCGCTGCACTTATAAACATCATACAGAAGTCAGATGAAAAGAAAAGAAATATGAAGAAAGTCACAGTTGATTATTTATCATCTTTATTTTTTTAAACAAAAAACAGAATAGCAAGTAAACTCTGAATTTAAACTCTGAATTAAAAAAAAAAAAAAGGTAAAAATGGCAAGATGTGAAAAATTTAAAAAAAATTTTGCAAGATGTAAATTCTGAATTCTGAGGAAAAAAATTGCAAGATGTAAACTCAAAAATAAATAAATAATAAAAATTGCAAGATGTAAACTCATAATTCTGAGGGGGAAAAAATAAATAAAAATTGCAAGACTTAAACTCAAAAAATAAAATAAATAAAAATTGCAAGATGTAAACTCAAAAATAAATAAATAAATAAAAACAAATTGCATGATGTAAACTAAAAAAAATAAATAAAAATTGCAAGACAAACTAAAAAAAAAATTAAAAAAAATTGCAAAAACTCAAAAAAATTAAAAAATAATTGCAAGATGTAAACTAAAAAATAAATAAAAATTGCAAGATGTAAACTCAAAAAAAATTAGCAAGATGTAAACTAAAAAAAAATAAATAAATAAACTGCAAGATGTAAACTCATAATTCTGAGGGGAAAAAATAAACAAAAATTGCGTGATGTAAACTAAAAAACCTAAAATTGCAAGATGTAAACTCAAAAAATAAATAAAAATTGCAAGATGTAAACTCAAAATTGAGGGATACATTTTTTTTTACATTTGCAATATGTACACACTTAATTCTGAAAAAAATTAAATGAATAAATTCCCAGAATTCTGAGAAAAATTGTGAGACACTCAGATTTCTGAGAAAACAGGTAAAAATTGCAAGATGTATTCTGAAAAGACGGAGTCGTGAGATAAGAAGTCGTAATTACCTTGTTTAAATTCTGTGATGGAAATGAGCTTGCAGAGGTCTGCCTGTGGATGTCGAGGTCAGTCTGGATCACTCGATGAATGTAATCCACCATCAGCTGGAAATAACCTGCTAAGAGGATTGAGACATTCACAGCAACCACACACACACAAGCCACAAGAGCCTCCATTAACACAAAAGAAGGACACGGTGGACGGTTCGAGTCTGGCATTTGTGAAGCGACGGGGTCAGCGAGTGCTTAAAACATTCACCTCGAGACGCCAGAAAGACCTTCTCCCACTGAATGAATGAATAGCTACTAACTGAACCGCTTTAGAACGAACCTTAATGCAAGCGAATCTTTCTTAAAGGCACAGAGTCAGCAAATACAAGAGTAGAAATACTGACTAACAGATGATTTTTGTTATCACTTACGGCTTTGACAAACAAGTCTCTTTGGATAAAAACATCTTCTAAATGCATAAATGAAAAAGTAAGTTACAGATATAAAGAATATGCATTTAGCAGTTTGCATTCAAGCATTCATCTGTATTCTAGAACTTCACATACTGAATTAAAATCAATGCACACGTCAGACACTTTGATGTGTTAATCTCTAAAAAATCATTCAGATATAAACACAGATTACATCAGAGATGGACACAAAGATTCTTTAATTACAAAAGCCAATGAAACCGCCGCTCAGAGCACAACATACTGCAACATCCGAGCGCGCGAACGACGTAAATAAAGAAAACCACAGATGAAAAGATCCAGATGAAAGCGAAACTGCTCTTGAATGTATTCAGCACTCAGATCAGGTCAGCCACTGAAAAACAAGAGTTTGTGAGTCAATCATCTGAAACGGTGTCTCGGGAAATCAGACGAGTCTATAAAGGCTTGATATTTCAACACAAGCTGAAGAGATGCACATGTATTTGACCCGTGCTCCTGCTCACCGTTCATGGGCATCTCATCGATCTGTGTGGAATAGTACTGCTCAATATCACGCAGGATACGGATGTCGTCGTTCTTCACGAAGTTGATGGCCACGCCCTTCCTGCCGTAACGACCCGATCGACCAATCCTGACGAGAGAAACACCGTCATTCACATTCAGACAAAACCAGACTCACGTCACGTCTGATTCCAGCCTTTTAGTATCACTCATATTAGTGTGCATTATCAGACTTTTTTTCCCCCATTTAATTTAGTCTTAGTCCTGTCAAATGTACTTTTTAGTTATCATATTTAGTCAACCTTGTTCTGTTTTGTTTAGTCGACTAAATGGCTGAGTCTTAGTCTTCGTCATGCTGTATGACGGTTAAACTGATAAAAAACCATTATTTTGCTCAAAATTATAATCGTTTTGAGAAATGTATTTTTATATTTCATTCACCAATAAGTAGGGATGTAACGATTCACTCAAGTCACGATTCGATTCACGATATTTTTTTACAAAATGAGATTTAAAGGAACACTCCACTATTTTTGAAAATAGGCTTATTTTCCGACTCCCCTAGAGTTAAACAGTAGAGTTTTACCGTTTTCGAATCCATTCAGCCGATCTCCGGGTCTGGCGGTAGCACTTACAGCTTAGCTTAGCATAGTTCATTGAATCTGATTAGACCGTTAGCATCTCGCTCAAAAATGACCAAAGAGTTTCTATATTTTTCCTATTTAAAACTTGACTCTTCTGTAGCTACATCGTGTACTAAGACCGACGGAAAATGAAAAGTTGTGATTTTCTAGGCCGATACGGCTAGGAACTATACTCTCATTCCGGCGTAATAATCCAGGAGCTTTGCTGCCGTACCATGTGTGCAGCAGGCGCAATGATATTACACAGCGCCTCAAAATAGACTAACTTCCGTCAACATAACCACCAGCTTGCTTACATAAACAATAATGAAGTTCTTTTATAATGAGAGTACATTAAAAGCTTTGAAAATAAGAATAACTATAAATCAATCACTTTTTTTTCTCCCCAGAGAGATGCATTATTAACCTTAACATTTTATTTGTGGATTTAAACTTAATAGATGGTCTAAAGCAAGAGTTCTGAAAATCTTTTAGAGCTCCTTGTATTTAAATTTTCATAATCTGTTTGAAAAAAATATATATTACACACTAATGAATTTACAAGTGTCATGTTTGCGATTTTTATTCATGTAAGCTACAGCTTCTGACCTTAAAATCAAAACGTACTCGTGATTGTATGATATAAATTACTGCTTTATTTAATCAGAAACACAATCTTAATGTTATTTATTATTTTACTTTTATTTTATTACAAGTAGGCCAACAAGACGTCATCGTCTCGTTTCAGTCATGAGAAAAAAGCTCATCAACGAACATTTTTCGTCAGTTTTCATTAATGAATTGATAAACTATTATTGTTTTTATTAATAGTTTGAAATCATTGTTATATTTGCCATTTTTTATTTTAATTGAAGCTTTAGTCATTTGTTTGTCATTTTTGTTTTTATTTTTAATGTCTATACAGTCTTAATTTTTTAAATTTTATTTTATTATATAAAGTTAAACTAAAAGAAAATGAAAAATGCTGCCTTGTCAACTAGCTAAAATTAAAAAAAAATTTTTTTTTTTAAATATTTCCATTTTTATTTTATCTGAAGTTTTAGTAATTGCTTTTTGTCATTTTTTTTTATTTTTAATGTCTATACAGCCTAAATAAATTTTTCATTTTTTAAATTGTATTTTATTATATAAAGGTACAATGTTTAAGCAATGTTACTTTCAAGTAACAATGTTTTAATGGTCTTAATTTTAGTTAACGATAATAACTCTGGTCTAGATGTTTGTAGTGTGGAGAGTTAGATTCAGTTGTGCTTAAAAATCTCATTAAAATCAGATTTCTGGTTCTCTTCTTCAGTCTGAACTGCGAGATCAGATCCAAGCGGGGTTTTTCTCATCAGACACGCACTATATGTGAACGTAACATCATACACAACGAGCCTGAGGGTGGTGTGTTGTACCTGTGGATGTACAGCTCTCTGTTGTTGGGGAGATCGTAGTTAATGATGAGAGAGACTTGAGGCACATCCAGACCTCTGGCCCAAACGTCTGTGGAGATCAGCACTCGACTACACAAGACAAACACAAGATCACAAACACTTAAAGGGGTCATATGATGCGATTTCAAGTTTTCCTTTCTCTTTGGAGTGTTACAAGCTGATTGTGCATAGATAAGATCCCTGAAGTTATGAGAGATATTCATAACCAAAGAGATATTCTTTATCAAAGTTAAGACTCTGCCAGCTGTTATAAATTCACTGTAAACCACGGCTTCACGGGGCTTATTGCTTTAGTTAACCATACTGGCCCATCTCTACCAGATATGCTGGATGTCTAGTTGGCAAACATTTCTAGCAGTTGCTAGCGTGGTTCACTGTGGCGTGACTGACCTTGCGTTTGGTGTTGCAGAAGATGACGGCATGTGTGATGGTCAGCGTGTCGTAAAGGTCACACAGCGTGTCGAACTTCCACTCCTCTCGCTCTACAGCCACGAAAAACTGCTTAATACCCTCCAGCGTCAATTCATCACTGCACACAAACAGAAACACTTGAATTCAACAGCTTCATCCAGAAGCTTACACGGAGCAAAAACATGAATTTGGTGCAGCTGCTGATATTAATATGATGAAATTCTGATGCTTGTAATGTCAAAATCAGTGAGATCTTTATAACAGTAGAGCAGATACTGACATAAAATGCTATAAATATCAGTCGTGGCTCTATATCTCCAATAATATGTCTCAGTAAGATGTGATTCGAATACTGTTTTTATTTTCCGAATAATAATTACTAGGGATGCCTTGATCGATCGGTATCGGCCGATAATCACATTTTATGACTCGATCGGTACTCACTAACTTGGTCGATCTCAGGAACCGATCGCAATTTGATGCCGCTCTAATGCTTGTGTTTATACCGGCCAGCCGCGGCACGTTTCTGAAGCGGCTCTCCGCGCTGCTTGGCTAAAAATAGTCTTTTGTAAGTTGTCACAGCGTGGAGGACGAAACAAAACCCCGTCGGAGCCGTAAGGGATAACGGTAACATAACACGCTGACCGTGGGCTGCTTTTAAATGAACGTTTATTTATAAAACAAAATATCTTCTTTGGCCATATTAGCCTACTCAATAGCATTA
>NW_015630341.1:81668-86454 GCF_001515625.1 Sinocyclocheilus rhinocerous | reverse complement strand
TGGAGGACGGAACAAAACCTCGTCGGAGCCGTAAAGGATAACGGTAACATAACACGCTGACCGTGGGCTGCTTTTAAATGAACGTTTATTTATAAAACAAAATATCTTCTTTGGCCATATTAGCCTACTCAATAGCATTAGCACATGTACTCCTTTCAAACTTTATCTGGATTATGTCACCGTTTCTGTCACTGCAACTTCCCGATCAGGCAAACAAACACACACACACACACACACACACACACACGAAATCGTCTGCCTCATGAAAAAAATGTAGTTAATATTTGCATCATTTATGATTTATTTTATCCACCCGCAAATAATCAGAATGCACTTTTTATTACCCGACCCACGGACCTCACAAACGCTGCTTTATCAGGCATATAACATGCAAGATGACATGAAAATGACATCGAAATTTTCTAAAGATAGTCTTACTTCAGAAATACAGTGATATAAAAACACCCGCACCTCGTTTTGATTTTTAAACGTGCAGTACGTGCTCATGTTTATTCAACGAAGCCTTATTCAGCGAGCGCCACACATAAATAAATGTATGGGAAACACATCCCACAGCACAACCACCTGAGCCCAACTTCAGTCTACTCATCACCTTAACTGTGTTTGTAGCCGGCGCCAGACTGATAAACACACACAGACTTCGGGCCAGGCGCGTGCGCCCGTCTATATAAAGCTTGAAGCATCAGAATCGGCATCGGCTGATCACCATGACAAGAAATCGGTACTCGGTATCGACTGCAAAAATCCTGATCGGAGCATCCCTAATAATTACAGATAATAATTGTGCACAGTCCTATATGATGCACCAGGCTTCAAAGGGTTAAAACAAAGCAATCGGCCTCAAGCGTCTCACCGTTTGACCAGGATGCGGATGGGGTCGGTCATGAACTTGTTGGTCATCTCCAGGATCTCGTGTGGCAGCGTGGCGCTGATGAGACACACCTGAGTGGCAGGCAGCAGGTATCGGTACACGTCGTAGATCTGTTCCTTAAAACCTGCAGAAACCAAACGCAGAGTCACACGAGTTCACACACACGATCTCGTGCAATCAGAAGCGTTTTAGGACACTTTACCTTTGTTGAGCATTTCGTCGGCTTCATCCAACACCAGCATCTTAATGGCACGAGTCCTCAAACTCCTCCTGCGGATCATATCTGACAGAGTAAGAGATTTTATTATATTATAAACATTCAACAGGATCTTCTCTTTCGAAATAACACTTGCTGTGCAGTGACTTCAGAAAGAAACGCATAAATATAGTAGAAATACAGCACACTCAGACGTCACATTAACATATGTAAGCATGCATTTGCATATCAACATGCATTCAGTATTTAGCAACCTCATGCACGGAGTCTTAAAGGAACAGTTTAAGTGTAAAGGTCAAAAAAGATGGACATGAATGAAGAAAACTCACCAAACACTCGGCCGGGCGTTCCAGCGACCACATGCTGACCGTAGTCCAGCTTCCGGATGTCCTCGCCCACGTTTGTGCCTCCGATACAGGTGTGACACTGAACGTTCATGTAGTCGCCCAACGCCAGCAGCACCTGCAGAACACAGGAAATGACATCGTGTCAGACACGGGAGCTTAGAAACTATGAAACAAATGTGCAACCTTTTTTTATTATTGTTGTATTACCTTCTGGATCTGTCCTGCTAACTCTCTGGTCGGAGCTAAAATCAGCGCTTGAGTCTCTCGAACCTGAAGTCAAAAAAGGAATTGAGACATTTTTGTGACGGAGGAAACAGGATTATTGTTACTTAAAATTTTTTTTTTTTAAATCATTATTTGAAATAAAAAAACATTAACTGAAATTAAATAAAAATACATTAAAGTAATAAACAAAATAAATAAAATAAAAAACATTTCAGCTAGTTTCCAAGGCAACTTCTAAAATTCATAAATTAATGTCTAGCTTAAGAGTAAGTACTAAAATAAAAATAAATATGAATAAAAAAGACATTAAAAAAAAAAAAAAATTATTTTATTTCAGCTAGTGTCCAAGACAACATGCCATTTATTTAGTTTAAGCTGATGTACTAAAATATCTAAAACTTAATAAAAACTACAGAAAGTTAAAAAAAAAAATCAGCTAGTTTCCAAGGTAACACATTTCATTTTTGTTTAGTTTAAGGTGAAGTACTAAAATAATTCAAACTTAATAAAAACTATTAAAAAATAAATAAATAAATAAATCAGCTAGTTTCCAAGGAAACATTTTTGCCTAGTTTAAGTTGAAACTAAATAAAAACTACATATACATATTTAAATAAATAAAAAATAATAAAAAAATGAATAAAAGACAAAAACACAAGATTACTAAAACGTTAAAATTAAAACAGAAAATATAAAAATAAAATGTAATTTAAAATAAGGCAACAGTATTTTAATTATACCTAAATATCACTGGAAGGAAATCAAGACGCAAGTAAACGCAAAACGCACCTGAATATCCAAACACTGCAGCACTGAGATACAGAACGTGGCTGTTTTACCCGTTCCAGACTGTGACCTGGAGAACAAACAAGACCATTTAAACAACAAAACCAGACATAAACAGGTGTGTATTGCACTTTTTTATTGACTCACTGGGCGATGACGTCTCGTCCCTTGATGATCTGTTTGATGGCTCGCTGCTGGATGGCTGATGGTTTCTCAAAACCTGAAAGCAGTAAACACATAAACATTCATTAAAACAAACATTCATGGTATTTACATAGTGCTGTGTTAGTGAACGGAACAGTCCAGTGACAAGACATTATCCTAATGATAAACATCCCATAATATATCAATAAGACTGTGAGAATCAAATAACAGAATTTAATTCTGATTTCTCACACACACACAGAGATAGATTTTAAAAAAATAAATAAATACAAATAAAACAAATAATAAAATGTAAAACAAATAATAAATAATTAAAAATTAAATAAATACAAATAACAAATTAAAACAATAAAAAAAAAAAAATTAAATATGTAAAAAATTAAAAATAAATAATAAAATTAAAAATAAATAAACATAATAATTAAAAAAATTAAGAAAGATAGAAAATAGTTTTTTTATATAGCTTTAAGAGCTTTTAAATATAAAACCAATGACTACTGACTGAATGATACTAGCCTGGATGTTGAGTTTAACACAGTAAACATAAAACGTAAACATAAACGTCTCCTCAGTTTCTAAACATGATAAACAAGGGACGGTTATTGATCAGTGTAACAGTGTATTGTTCAGATCTCCTAATAAAGCACATATAGGGCTCTATGAGCTGAATTTCAGCAGAAATGAATCATGAATGTGTGTTTTTTTTTATTTAGTTTAAGCTGATGTACTAAAATATCTAAAACTTAATAAAAACTACAGAAAGTTAAAAAAAAAAATCAGCTAGTTTCCAAGGTAACACATTTCATTTTTGTTTAGTTTAAGGTGAAGTACTAAAATAATTCAAACTTAATAAAAACTATTAAAAAATAAATAAATAAATAAATCAGCTAGTTTCCAAGGAAACATTTTTGCCTAGTTTAAGTTGAAACTAAATAAAAACTACATATACATATTTAAATAAATAAAAAATAATAAAAAAATGAATAAAAGACAAAAACACAAGATTACTAAAACGTTAAAATTAAAACAGAAAATATAAAAATAAAATGTAATTTAAAATAAGGCAACAGTATTTTAATTATACCTAAATATCACTGGAAGGAAATCAAGACGCAAGTAAACGCAAAACGCACCTGAATATCCAAACACTGCAGCACTGAGATACAGAACGTGGCTGTTTTACCCGTTCCAGACTGTGACCTGGAGAACAAACAAGACCATTTAAACAACAAAACCAGACATAAACAGGTGTGTATTGCACTTTTTTATTGACTCACTGGGCGATGACGTCTCGTCCCTTGATGATCTGTTTGATGGCTCGCTGCTGGATGGCTGATGGTTTCTCAAAACCTGAAAGCAGTAAACACATAAACATTCATTAAAACAAACATTCATGGTATTTACATAGTGCTGTGTTAGTGAACGGAACAGTCCAGTGACAAGACATTATCCTAATGATAAACATCCCATAATATATCAATAAGACTGTGAGAATCAAATAACAGAATTTAATTCTGATTTCTCACACACACACAGAGATAGATTTTAAAAAAATAAATAAATACAAATAAAACAAATAATAAAATGTAAAACAAATAATAAATAATTAAAAATTAAATAAATACAAATAACAAATTAAAACAATAAAAAAAAAAAAATTAAATATGTAAAAAATTAAAAATAAATAATAAAATTAAAAATAAATAAACATAATAATTAAAAAAATTAAGAAAGATAGAAAATAGTTTTTTTATATAGCTTTAAGAGCTTTTAAATATAAAACCAATGACTACTGACTGAATGATACTAGCCTGGATGTTGAGTTTAACACAGTAAACATAAAACGTAAACATAAACGTCTCCTCAGTTTCTAAACATGATAAACAAGGGACGGTTATTGATCAGTGTAACAGTGTATTGTTCAGATCTCCTAATAAAGCACATATAGGGCTCTATGAGCTGAATTTCAGCAGAAATGAATCATGAATGTGTGTTTTTTTTTTTTTTTTAAATGATTTAGTAACAATTCACATACAAATTGACAATAAAAGCAAAAATTTCAATAAATTCAAAGAAACAGTGATTGTAAAAAAAATAAAAAAAATAATGCAAATTAAGGAAGAAGAAAAAAAAGAGAAAAAACAACTAAATAAA
>NW_015630341.1:76085-79593 GCF_001515625.1 Sinocyclocheilus rhinocerous | reverse complement strand
TTTTAGACTGTCCTGGAACCCATTTCAATACATTAAACTGGAACACCATACATACATGTATATACATGCATATATGTATATATGTATGCATGTTTGTATGTATATATATATATATATATGTATGTATATACATACATACGCAGATTACGCACAAACACACACTCACTCACACACACATACATACATATACATATACATATATATATATGTGTGTGTATGTTTGTGTATATATATATATATGATGTTCCAGTTTAATGTATTGAAATGGTTTCCAGGACAGTCTATATATAAAAGTGCTATATATAGTGCTATATATAAAAACAATAAAGGCATAATCTGACAAAACCAAGCCTTGTGCATTATAGGGAATAATATTATAAATATTGTACAGTTGGTTTGATACCTTTAGAACAAATGGTGTTGTCGTTTAATGGATTTATATTATTGCATACATTAAAAGTTGTAAAATTATTATAAAAAACATAAAATTGTAATTCCAAAAACGGAGCTAACCCGAATGTCTAATTAATGTCAAACGTCAAACTAACATTACCGCCGTCCCATCGTGTCAAACGTCGGCGTCACATCCACCTCTTCGCTCGTCTCAAACTCCACTTTCGTCATGTCTTCCTCCTTCAGGAGCCTCTTCCTCGCGGGAGCTGCGGCGGCGGCCATAATCAACACAGATTTATGATATAAATTACGAGTTGAAATATGAAAGCGCGCCGGTGTGCGACTACAGCCCGAACGGAAGAGCCGCGCGACGCAGCTGTGACGCACAACGCAGGAGACGCGCGGTGACGTCAGGCGTACTGGCCACGCCCACTAAGCGTTCTACAGCCTTGAGAATCATAACAAACGATGTCTGACTTTAGAAACTACAGTTCTCTCCTTAAATATGATGAGCTCAAACTACAGATTCATGAGTACATTCAAATTTCACCAAAAGCTTCTGGACGTGATTATAATACAAGTCAGACATTTAAGTGAGTTGCTGTTTTTGTCTCTTCTGAGGAAGATTCATTCACTTGTTTGCTAATGAACCACAGAGAAACTTTGATCAGAGTTATTAATGTTCATCTGATCTCTAAAGCAGTGAAAACTGCATCTCTATATTCATCTGTGTGTCCTCTTTGAAAAAAAAAAACATGGTTACTATAGTTAAACCATGGTATTTGTAGTAAAACTGTGGTTACACAAAAAAAAGCATGGTTACTACATTTATTTGTTTTGTTTTTATAACTGTACTGAGTTAATAGTTTGATGTTTTGTCATGTTTAATAAAACAAAAATAACTCAGAAAAAGATTCGATCTGAATCAAATGATTCGCGATCCAATTGGAGCGATTCGAAACAGTGAATCATTTTGCGGCGCAACGGTTTAACTGATTCGGAGTTTCGAAAAGCTTCGTTTCACCATCACTACGTGCTTTTTAAAATCATTACAAGCGATGTCGAAATTCGAAAATGAGTGAGTCATTTGATCTGGTTTTTGCTAGTGAATCACTTAAACTGAATCATCGAGTCACGAGTTTGAATCATTCGGAGCGGTTCCAGTGTAAATGACTCACTCAATTGAATCGGTTCGTCTGTTCCTCTTCTTTTCGTGCCTTCAGACATTAAGAACTGGATCAAATGTACTTTGGCCTAAGGTTATTATAATTAACTAAAACTAAAACAATAACAATTTTTGTTGCTTGAAATAAAATTCAACGATATAAAATCAATACAAGACATCAAATTCTCATCACCTAAATCTGCTCATCTTAGAGAAATAAACTGGCACCGTTCTTTAGTTCTGACAACTTCAAGCTCGACTGGTTTATCGTGAAATAAGACAGAAGCAGAGATCCGGCTCAAGACTCAGATTTATTATGGGATGTTCCAGCGAGCCACAGAGGAACAAAAACAGTCCGAGACGAGACGACGACGTCTACTGGTCCTTCAGCTCCCTCAGACGCTTGATGGCAGATTTGACCGTGACGGCTGACGTGGTGCTACAGGACAGATAGCAAACATTAGACTCAGATGCTCAGAGACGCTTGCATTAATCACCTGACCGCTCTTACTTGTACGTCCAGGCGCCGCCAGCCACGGTTTTCATGCAGGAGCCACAGTGCCAGATCCCCACAGCCTTTCTCTTCATCTTAGTCTGGACAGAGACAAACAGCTTAACCTCACAGAAACCGCATCGAAGCCTCTGTCTGGCGTGCGTCTCACCTTGCCGCAGAAGGAGCAGGTGTATTTGGCGTGCTGGCTGATCTCGATCTTCTTCACCATCTTCCTGAGCGACGCACCGTAACGAGTGCCGTACTTCCCCACAATCCCCACCTTCTTGGTGCGCTTGGCCTGAGCGGGAAAAACAAACGAGCGTTTCAATAAAAGCAAGAGTATTTCATAACGGAGAGATGAGCTCGAGGCTGTTGAGCTCCTGAACACTTTGAATGAGCAAAACGGACTTCTGATGAGAGTCAGGCTTATTATGGAAGCTTATGTACACCACAGCATTAAAATTATAAGATATTTCAGACTTTATCCTCTTAATTCTGACTTTCTTTTGTTCTCATAATTGTAATATATAAACTGAATTGAAAGGGGGGAAATCTGAATTGTGAGAGAGAATCATAATTACTTTTATTAGTTTAATTCCATGACAGAAATAAGCTTCCAAAGCTATAATGGAATTGTGAGGGGAAAAAAAGTCAAATTTCTCAATTGAGAAAAAGTGTCCAAATTGAGAGATTGAGTTGCAATTAACTTTTTTTTTTTTCTTCAATGGCGAAAACAAACATCAAACTAAAACAATAACAATTTTTGTTGCTTGAAATAAAATAAATTAAACTGAAATAAAATCTAACAAAAATGTACAATTATTTTATTTCATCTAGTTGCCAAGGCAACATTTCTAGTTTTCATTTAGTTTAACTTGATGCACTAAAATAAAATGAAAACTATACAGTATATACATATATATATATATATATATATATATATATATAACAACTAATAAAATGACAAAAAAAAGTATTTAAAAAATAAATTTAAAAATAATAAAAAAATATACTTCATTTCAGCTAGTTTCCATAATTTTTCATTTTTGTCTAGAGTTGAAGCTGGTGGTGAGATCAGATCTGTGTACAGCACTGGATTATTACAATTAATGGCAAAATAAATATTTGAAAATATAAACTGATATTTCCTACTGACACACTACAGCAAGAACAGCACAGTACTGTATATATATATATGTGTGTGTGTGTGTGTGTGACAAAAATATATATATATTGTAAAAAAATTAAACGTATATAGCTTAACTTACATATTATAAACAATGCTTAAGATATGTAGGGTCCACACACTTGGCCCAAGAAAGGTATCCAGTGGTGGATGAAGGTCACTTGCGTGTTCGGTCTTTTCAGCGCGCAGAGTTATTCAATTTAGGTTTAACTCAATCTGACTCCATTTTATTATGACCTCGAATTTAGGCTGAAAGGCAAATTGGTTGTTT
>NW_015630341.1:62765-76055 GCF_001515625.1 Sinocyclocheilus rhinocerous | reverse complement strand
CTTCTGATGAGAGTCAGGCTTATCATGGAAGCTTATGTACACCACAGCATTAAAATTATAAGATATTTCAGACTTTATCCTCTTAATTCTGACTTTCTTTTGTTCTCATAATTGTAATATATAAACTGAATTGAAAGGGGGGAAATCTGAATTGTGAGAGAGAATCATAATTACTTTTATTAGTTTAATTCCATGACAGAAATAAGCTTCCAAAGCTATAATGGAATTGTGAGGGGAAAAAAAGTCAAATTTCTCAATTGAGAAAAAGTGTCCAAATTGAGAGATTGAGTTGCAATTAACTTTTTTTTTTTTCTTCAATGGCGAAAACAAACATCCATAGTTATAAACTCACAACCTGTTTATATCTCATAGTTCAGGCTATGAGATATAAAACCCCCAAAATTGTGAGTAAAAAAAGTCTGAATTGTGAGATAAGTTGCAAATCTTTCTTTGGTAACATTTTACAACACGGTTCATTAGTTAACTACTTTCGTTAACATGAACTAAGAATGAACAATACTTCTGCAGCATTTATTAAACTTAATGTTAATTTCAACATTTCAACACTAATGCATTATTAAAATCAAAAGTTGTGCTTGTTAACATTAACAATGAACGACTAAATTTTCATTAACTAACATTAATAAATACTGTAATAAATGTATTGTTCATGTTAGTTAATACATGAACTAATGGAACCTTATTGTAAAGTGTAACCCTTTTTTTATTCCGTGGCAGAAACAAACTTCAATAGTTATTATAAACAATAACAACTGCGAGTCAACATCAGCAATTCTGTTAATATCTCACAACTCTGAAAATAGCAAGAAAAAAGGCTATGAGATATAAAACCCCCAAAATTGTGAGTAAAAAAAGTCTGAATTGTGAGATAAGTTGCAAATCTTTCTTTGGTAACATTTTACAACACGGTTCATTAGTTAACTACTTTCGTTAACATGAACTAAGAATGAACAATACTTCTGCAGCATTTATTAAACTTAATGTTAATTTCAACATTTCAACACTAATGCATTATTAAAATCAAAAGTTGTGCTTGTTAACATTAACAATGAACGACTAAATTTTCATTAACTAACATTAATAAATACTGTAATAAATGTATTGTTCATGTTAGTTAATACATGAACTAATGGAACCTTATTGTAAAGTGTAACCCTTTTTTTATTCCGTGGCAGAAACAAACTTCAATAGTTATTATAAACAATAACACAATTGCGAGTCAACATCAGCAATTCTGTTAATATCTCGCAACTCTGAAAATAGCAAGAAAAAAGTCTGATATTTGAGATATAAACTCAGAATTGCGAGGAAAAACTCCATTTTTGAGATAAAAAGTCGCAATTAACTTTGATTTTTTTTAATTCCGTGGTATAAACGAGCTTAGATATCTTACACTGATCTAATGCCGACATCATTAAACACCAAAATTCTGGTAACACGTCATTATAGGAACCAGTTCTCACTCTTAACTAGTTGCTCATTAACATGCATATTACTAACATATTGGCTGTTTATTAGTACATACAAAGCATTTATTCTGCACCCCTAATCCTACCCAATAACCACATCACTAACTATTAACAGAGCTGGGTAGTAACGGATTACATGTAATGTGGATTACGTAATCAGATTCCAAAAATTAAGTACTTGTAATTAGATTAAATTACATTTTAAAATACTCATAATCAGACTACAGTTACTTTATGGATTACATATTCACATATTAGCAATAAATTATTCATAATTGATCAATTCTCCCTAATTCATCTTTTAAATGTTCCTTTCTGAGATATCCTACCGCTTATATACACTCAGAAAGTCTTCAGTTTTGTGACAAAAATCATTTCAACATCGCATTAACTACCGATGAACATTAATTTTTATCCGAATTATCACTCAGTGGGTTATTTAACCATCTATTTCTATGTCTTTCGAAGGCTTTTGTCTTTCAAACACATTAAAATGCACAAATTCACAAACTTTTGTGTCATCTGATCCGCTTTCACCGAATATATTTACTTGTAAAATAAGTATTTTAATAATAAAGTATCACATTTGCATGTTCGCGGTTCTCTGACGTTGGTTAATGGTCACATGACATGCAGGTAAACAAATAAAAGTGCTTTTTTTTTAGTATGTTTTATTTTTATTGATCTTAAAATGATTTTAATTTTGCATTTTTAATTAGTTTGGGAAACCTTGATGTAACGTAATGTTTAATGCACCTTATGTTGTTAATTTCAACAAATGTAATATATTTTCTTATTTTTTGTATTTTTATATCAATATGGTACAAGATTATACTATTTATATCAATGTGATAAACGAGGTAGGTCAAAAGTAATCTGAAAGTAATCCGATTACATTACCTGAACCGTGTAAAGTAACGGATCGCGTTACTAACTACATTTTTTTTCACGTAATTTGGAATCAATAACGGACTACAATTTGCTTATTAATAAGCAGCACATTAGGAGTTTATTGAGGGAAAATATGTAGTCAACAGTAAGTTTAACAGAATCACTCCCCAAACTAAATTATTTGAAGCGACTAAAGCATCAAATTCATTCATTAAAACAGTTTAAAGCGCAATTCAGTCACGAATCTCCCGACAGCCCGTTTAAATTCTGACTTTCTTTTGTTCTCATAATTGTAATATATAAACTGAATTGAAAGGGGGGAAATCTGAATTGTGAGAGAGAATCATAATTACTTTTATTAGTTTAATTCCATGACAGAAATAAGCTTCCAAAGCTATAATGGAATTGTGAGGGGAAAAAAAGTCAAATTTCTCAATTGAGAAAAAGTGTCCAAATTGAGAGATTGAGTTGCAATTAACTTTTTTTTTTTTCTTCAATGGCGAAAACAAACATCCATAGTTATAAACTCACAACCTGTTTATATCTCATAGTTCAGGCTATGAGAAACCAAGGTCCTTATTGTAAAGTGTAACCCTTTTTTTATTCCGTGGCAGAAACAAACTTCAATAGTTATTATAAACAATAACACAATTGCGAGTCAACATCAGCAATTCTGTTAATATCTCGCAACTCTGAAAATAGCAAGAAAAAAGTCTGATATTTGAGATATAAACTCAGAATTGCGAGGAAAAACTCCATTTTTGAGATAAAAAGTCGCAATTAACTTTGATTTTTTTTAATTCCGTGGTATAAACGAGCTTAGATATCTTACACTGATCTAATGCCGACATCATTAAACACCAAAATTCTGGTAACACGTCATTATAGGAACCAGTTCTCACTCTTAACTAGTTGCTCATTAACATGCATATTACTAACATATTGGCTGTTTATTAGTACATACAAAGCATTTATTCTGCACCCCTAATCCTACCCAATAACCACATCACTAACTATTAACAGAGCTGGGTAGTAACGGATTACATGTAATGTATTATTATGTGTCAAATAAATCATTTATAATTAATCTAATTATAATTAATAACCAAAATAATTGTAGGCTTGTTTTCTCTCATGCCTCAGTAAAAGCACGATTACAAATAATAATAAAAATAATAATAATTTAACTTAATTGTATGCATGCATAATTATATAATGGTGTTAAACTTATATATTGTAATATTTATATTTAAAAAATATTATTTTATAAAATAAAGACAATATTTTTAATATCATAATATAAAAAAAATTATTTATAATTAATAAAATATTTATATGTTGTCTCTATGAATTTATGTAGCTTCAGTAAAAATCATCATTAATAATAATAATAAT
Organism: Sinocyclocheilus rhinocerous; assembly: GCF_001515625.1. NCBI lineage: Eukaryota > Metazoa > Chordata > Actinopteri > Cypriniformes > Cyprinidae > Sinocyclocheilus > Sinocyclocheilus rhinocerous. The sequence goes on along the minus strand of NW_015630341.1, from coordinate 72,279 downwards.
AAATGTAAGTTTAAACTGTATGCATATATATATAATTAGTGGCATTACACTTAAATATTATATATTGTTATATTACTATTATGAGTAGTATTACTAGTATAGTATACTAATATTAGTATTTATATAATATAATAGTAATAACTAATATTATATTATAAAATATATATATATACTTATGTAACATATATAATATTACATTTATAATGTACAAATAAATATTTTAAATTGATAAAATAATTTGTTAATATTTTGTCTCAATGAATTTATGCTGCTCCAGCAAAATAGTTCACATTAAAAACAAAACAATAGAGTACGCACACCACACAATGCTTTGGTTAATCAGCAGAAAATATCTGTTTTTATTTGGTCAGGTTTAATCACTGAAGCACGTCTTTAAAAGTGTATATATTCATCTGTAAACATGATATCAGGGTAAAAATGGGCAGCATTTCGATCAGAGGAGACGCACAATAATTCAGTCCAAACAACAGACAAATAATCACAGAGAGAAAGACTCTTAAACACAAACACCACAGCCGTTCAAACAACAGCCAAACAACATTTGCACAAAAGATTGTGTCCACAACACAGAAAATCAACCTCAAGATCTTTCAGAAACACATTTCATCTTTCAACGTGCACAGCCATCGAAATATGAAGATTGACGTATGTGACCCTGCAGCACAAAACCAGTCTTAAGTGTCAATTTTTTAAAATAACTAATCTTTCCATTGATGTATGGTTTGTTAGGATAGGACAATATTTGAAAATCTGGAATCTGAGGGTGCAAAAAAATCTAAATATTGAGAAAATCATCTTTAAAGTTGTCCAAATGAAGTTCTTAGCAATGCATATTACTAAACAAAAATTAAGTTTTGATAAATTTACAAAATATCTTCATGGAACATGATCTTTACTTAATATCCTAATGATTTTTGGCATAAAAGATAAATCAATAATTTTGACCCATACAATGTATTGTTGGCTATTGCTACAAATATACCCCAGCGACTTAAGACTGCTTTTGTGCTGCAGGGTCACATGTAACAGTATAACATATATAAAATATATTTATAAAATATAACATTTTGTAATATATATCAGTGCTATTTTCATATAATCAACTATTTGATACTATTTTAATTTTAATATTTGTTTTTTAATGTTTTGTTTTCACTATAATTTCCCAGTTTGAGTAATTTTGTAGTGTTTTTATCAGTTTTATTAATATATATCCATATATTTTCTATAAATTTTTGAGTTTATTTAGTTTGTTATTTTAGTACTTAAAAGTTAAAGTAAACAAAAATGAGAAATGTTGCCTTTGCAACTAGCTGAAATAAAATAAAATATACAAAATGTAAACTTTTATTTTTATTTTATTTTATTTCAGTTAACATTTATTGTGTGTGTGTGTGTGAGTGTGAGTGTGTGTGTGTGTGTGTGAGTGCGTGCGAGTGTGTGTGTCAGTGTGTGTGTGTGTGTGTGAGAGTGTGTGTGTGTGAGTGTATATATTATATGTAATTGGAATAATTCTTCCACGAAGAACTGTTAGTTCATTCGTCTGTAACCGTTTTTAAAATAATGGATATAACCACAGGTGTCAGTTTATCAGCATTTAACGTTATATTCTGAACTTTTAATGTGACGTCATGCAATACCTTATGAGTAGCTTACAGATATGAATATTTATGAGTTTGTTCTGTCAGTGGTTACAGAGGAGGAGCTCACACAAGCACTGAAGGAAGGGGAGGAGCTTGTTCCCCTCCAGGCCCCGCCCCCACCAGCTCAACCAATGGCCTCACAGAAGCCGACTCGGAGGCGGATCCTCTGAACTACAGCATGGAGGAAACCAAGTAAGATCTGGCCTTAGTTTCCGCTGCGTTTGACCTGTGGATCTGAACTGAACTTGTGTTGAAATAGTATATATGAGAATGTATTTTTCTATGGAAATAAACTCAAGATGTGCAAGAATATTTATTGTATTTCCATTGTGATGCTACAAAACTTGACAGAATACTGTACACGATTGAACTGCAGAAACAGGAATTAAAGGAACAGTTCACCCAAAAATGACAATGTGCTGAAAGATCAGGATGAGTTTGTTTCTTCATCAGGTTTGTAGAAATGTAGCATTGCATCAGTGTCTCACTGCAAGTGAATGGGTGCCGTCAGAATGAGAGTCCAAACAGCTGATAAAAACATCACAATAATCCACAAGTAATCCACAGCACTCCAGTCCATCAGTTAACATCTGGAGAAGACAAAAGCTGAAACTAATCCAGCATTAAGACGTTTTTAACTAAAATACATAGAGTCCATAATCCATAATAACTCTTCCTCCAGTGAAAAAGTGTTCTGGTGTGAATCAGGAGAGAAATCTGCACAGATCAAGCAGTGTTTAAACAGCTCTAAACTAATATGTGGCTGGATTTTGATGTGAGAGACAACAGCAGATGCACTTTTTCACTGCAGGAAGTGTTATTATGGATTATGGACTTTATGTGTTTTAATTAAAAAGGTCTTAATGCTGGATTTGTTTCAGCTTTTGTCTTCTCCAGATGTTAACTGATGGACTGGAGTGCTGTGGATTACTTGTGGATTATTGTGATGTTTTTATCAGCTGTTTGGACTCTCATTCTGACGGCACTCATTCACTTGCAGTGAGACACTGATGCAATGCTACATTTCTACAAATCTGACGAAGAAACAAACTCAGATGAACTGAGGGTGCAGAGCTTATTGCTTTAAGTGCCGTTTAACCCTGCAACCACACAAAGTGTCTCTCTTTCCGTCAAACCTGCCATGTTTCTCTTGAACATGAACCACAAAATCAAATCATTGATGATACAATGTTGGCAGGTTATTTATCAGAAAGATCCAGTGCTATTCAGCTAAACACCGGTTTTACTCCACCTCGTTTTTCTCCAGGAAGTCTGTCAGAGTGCCGTTATCCACCGGGATCAGCAGATATTCCACTCCGTCAGCGCCCTGGAACACAAATAACGCTGGTAAACAATGGCTTCAGTTATTCTGCACGTGTGAAGTGAGTTCAGGCGAGTTCTGACCTTCTTGGTGCGGATGAGTTTATGGTCTCTGAACTCGGTGAGCTGCGTGCGCAGCGTGATGTCACTGTTCACCAGGAACGACTCGCGACAGCGCTGGTAGAAATCCTGGAAAGACAATCCTGAACAAACAACAACAACCCATTGTAATATTAGCAGGAGCTTCCTTGTTAATGCACTGAGTGTCAGCGGCGGATGTTTAACCGGTGTACGCAGGATTGTCCTTGTTCTCCAGCTGAAACTCTGCCAGTAATCTGAAGATTCCCCTGAAAATCACACACACACGAGACACAAACACTGATAAAAGTGTCTGGCAAATGTATTTGTATAACACTTAGTAATATAGAAAATAAAAATAAACATCAATAGATAAATACAAATATAAATATCAATGAATAAAAAATACAAACAAATAAATACAAAAATATAAATAGATAACTAAACAAAAGTTATCAATAAATAAATATATAAATATGAATAAAGAAGTATATACATATATAATATACATTAACCTAAATAAAATAAATAGATGAATAAATTCAGGACCTGATCGATTACAGGAGGATTCAGACGACATCAGTCGGATCACAGCTGTTATCAAGGATTTAAAGCGGCAGACAACAAAACTGCTTAGAATAAACCGAACGCTATCATCTGCTGCTGAGGACGCTTATATAGTTATCGTTACAGTTACAGTTATCGTGATATTTATCGCTATAGTTATCGTTACAGTTACAGTTATCGTGATATTTATCGCTATAGTTATCGTTACAGTTACAGTTATCGTGATATTTATCGCTATAGTTATCGTTACAGTTACAGTTATCGTGATATTTATCGCTATAGTTATTGTTATGGTTTTTAGTTATCGTTATAGTTACAGTTATCGTGATATTTATCGTTATGTTTTTAGTTATCGTTATAGTTACAGTTATCGTGATATTTATTGCTATAGTTATCGTTATGGTTTTTAGTTATCGTTAGTTACAGTTATCGTGATATTTATCGCTATAGTTATCGTTACAGTTACAGTTATCGTGATATTTATCGCTATAGTTATTGTTATGGTTTTTAGTTATCGTTATAGTTACAGTTATCGTGATATTTATCGTTATGGTTTTTAGTTATCGTTATAGTTACAGTTATCGTGATATTTATTGCTATAGTTATCGTTATGGTTTTTAGTTATCGTTACAGTTACAGTTATCGCAATATTTATCGCTATAGTTATCGTTACAGTTACAGTTATCGTGATATTTATCGCTATAGTTATCGTTACAGTTACAGTTATCGTGATATTTATCGCTATAGTTATCGTTACAGTTACAGTTATCGTGATATTTATTGCTATAGTTATCGTTATGGTTTTTAGTTATCGTTACAGTTACAGTTATCGCAATATTTATCGCTATAGTTATCGTTACAAGTTACAGTTATCGTGATATTTATCGCTATAGTTATTGTTATGGTTTTTAGTTATCGTTATAGTTACAGTTATCGTGATATTTATCGTTATGGTTTTTAGTTATCTTTATAGTTACAGTTATCGTGATATTTATTGCTATAGTTATCGTTATGGTTTTTAGTTATCGTTACAGTTACAGTTATCGCAATATTTATCGCTATAGTTATCGTTACAGTTACAGTTATCGTGATATTTATCGCTATAGTTATCGTACAAGTTACAGTTATCGTGATATTTATCGCTATAGTTATTGTTATGGTTTTTAGTTATCGTTATAGTTACAGTTATCGTGATATTTATCGCTATAGTTATTATAGTTATCATTATAGTTTTTAGTTATCATTATAGTTACAGTTATTGTTATATTTATCGTTAGTTATTATAGTTATCATTATAGTTGTTAGTTATCGTTATAGTTAGTTATTATGATGATATTTATCGTTATAGTTATTATAGTTAGTTATAGTTTTAAATTATCATTATAGTTATTGTTATATTTATCGTTAGTTATCGTTATAGTTAGTTATTATATTTATCGTTATAGTTATTATAGTTATCGTTATAGTTTTTAATTATAGTTATTGTTATATTTATCGTTAGTTATTATAGTTATCATTATAGTTGTTAGTTATCGTTATAGTTAGTTATTATATTTATCGTTATAGTTATAGGTGTTAGTTATCATTATAGTTACAGTTATCATGATATTTATCGTTATAATTATTATTTATCGTTATAATCGGTATAGTTATTGTTATAGGTGTTAGTTATCATTATAGTTACAGTTATCATATTTACTGTTATAGTTATCATTATAACTATTGTTACAGTTATCAGTTATTATTGTAGTTAATGTTACACTTGTTATGTTATTCACTATAGTTATGATATTATATATATATCTATATATATATATATATATATATATATATCATTATAGTTATTAGCACATTTATCATTATTACATTTATTGTTAGTTATCACTGATTACATTTATCGATATTGTTATTGCTATCATTATCATTATATTTATTGTTATAGTTATCTTTAGTTATTAATTATTAGTACAGTTACTATTATCTTTATCATTTATCATTATTAGTACAGTTACCATTATATTTTTGTTACTGTTAGCATTACAGTTTTGTTATTGTTAACGTTATTATTATTATATTTAGAATTATTGTTATATTTATCATAATAGTCATCTTTATATATATTTTTATAGCTATTGTTACTATTACACTTACCATTAATCATATTTTTAGTTACCACTACAGTTCTCATTACATTTGTCTTTATAAATGTTGTTACAGTTATTTATTGTTAAGTTATTGTTATATATTAGTTATTGTTCTTGGTATGAACAGGACTTTAGACAGTGAACAAACTGAAACATTCACACTGAGTTTGTTATATTAGTCGATATCACAGTCATGTTGACTGCTGTTATGTCACATGACACTTTTACTGTATGAAGAACATTGTGCAAAACATTGTTGTTGCATAACATAATGTTTTATGTGTGGCTGAGAGAAACACAGAAGCAGCGAACGAACCGATTTGAGGGTCATACTGGGGAAGAAGCCGTTGACCACCACATGATCGTAGTCAGACAGCATGGATGTGCGGAACTTCTCCAGCAAGAGCTTCTTGGAGCCCAAACCGTAGATCAAGATGTTAAAGCCCATGCTGAAATATTCATGAACAGAGAAACACAAGATGAATATGTGCATCTTCATCATCCTCACACTCACACACACACACACACACACACACACACTCTCTCTCACACACACACTCAACTGCAGCTGCAGCTTCCACTGGTTGAAGTTCTTCTCGTGTTTTGCGTTGAGCTGTTTAATTTCCTCTGCGAAGCACGGCGGGTTTTTACCCAAGAGGCTGAGCAGAGTTTCCTATAAAACACAATCAAACACCTCCGTTAGATCTCACATAGATCCCACAATCACAGACAGATGAAGATCACTGACCCGGTCCAGTTTGGGCGTCTGGAGTTTCTGGAGGGTCCGATCGGACGTGAGAACCTTAGAGCTGATGTGAGCTTCAAAATACTCCTCCACCAGATCAGACTGCAGGAGAACAACCACACAACAAGAGAAACTTTCAGAGCTAGACTTGATATTTCTGAAGTTAAAAACAATGGAAATGCAAAACTTGCTGCAGTGATTCTGTGCTGAAAAAAAAGTTGTCGCTAGTAACTTTTAAAAATAATTACAAAGAAATTGCAAGTAACACTGAATGAAATATGAAATTATAAAGTTAGAAACTTCAATAATTTTTGTTTTATTTACAACTTGTAGGTTGTTTTACCTTTATGTTTATCATTATGGTTGCCTTTATCAGTTATTGTTAAATTTGTTATTATAGCTACGTTTATCATAATTATCGTTAAAATTGTCATTATGGCTACGTTTATCATAGTTATCGTTAAATTTGTCATTATAGCTACGTTTGTCATAGTTAACGTTAAATTTGTCATTTTAGTTACATTTTTTCAGTTATCGTTAAAATTGTCATTATAGTTACGTTTATCATAGTTATCGTTAAATTTGTCATTATGGCTACGTTTATCATAGTTATCGTTAAATTTGTCATTATAGCTACGTTTGTCATAGTTAACGTTAAATTTGTCATTTTAGTTACATTTTTTCAGTTATCGTTAAAATTGTCATTATAGTTACATTTGTCATAGTTAACACTAAATATATCACTATAGTTACGTTTATCATAGTTATTGTTAAAATTGTCATTATAGTTATGATAGTTTTCGTTAAATTTGTCATTACAGCTACATTTATCATAGTTATCGTAAAAATTGTCATTAGTTATGTTTATCAGTTATCGTTGAATTTGTCATTATAGCTACGTTTATCATAATTATCGTTAAATTTGTCATTATAGCTACGCTTATGATAGTTATCGTTAAAATTGTCATTATAGTTACGTTTATCATAGTTATCGTTAAAATTGTCATTATAGTTACGTTTATCAGTTATCGTTAAATTTGTCATTATAGTTATGTTTATCAGTTATCTTTAAATTTGTCATTATATTTACGTTTATAATAGTTATCTTTAAATTTGTCATTATAGTTACATTTATCAGTTATCGTTAAAATTGTCATAGTTACATTTATCATAGTTATCATTAAATTTGTAATTATGGCTACGTTTATCAGTAATCGTTAAATTTGTCATTATAGCTACGTTTATAATAGTTATCGTTAAAATTGTCATTATAGTTATTGTTATTATTATAGTTATCATTTTATAAGTTTCATTTATCATTATTTTTACCATTACAGCTTTAGTTATAATTACATTTATCTTAATATTTATTGTAATCATTATAGTTACATTTATTATAATAGTTATTAGAGTTATCGTTATTATATTACTTACTTACTTACTGACTTACAGGTTGCTAAGGTGTTTTAAGCGTAACAAACACTAATTCACAATTAGTTAGTCACAAACTCATCTGGACCCTCATCCAGTCAGTCAGAAGGTCAAAGGTCAGGATGAGACTCTCACCTCTGCTGCTTTCTTGCCCTTCTTACTGGGTGTTTTATAGAGCGCAGCAGCGGACGTGTTTTTACTGGGTGTTTTGGTCTGGACGTCTCTCTTCCCCTCGTGTTCTTCAGCATCATCATCATCCTCAGAGTTTGAGGGGGAAAAATCGCTCTCGCTGTCTGAACGCAGGTTCGGAGCTGCATGACAATTACAACAACACATTAATAGATGAAACGGACACCTGTGAGAGCGGGAAATGCTGGTATTGTCACATTTTTTAATATTTCAGTACCGACTGATACCGACATCGGTACTTTTTACAACACTAATTAACTCTATTTAATTTCCAAATTCATATTCCTGGGAATTATTCACTACTGCATGTTTGTTATTCTAAAGATATATTCTGTTTAATATCCTCTTTCACTGTAGAAAAACCAAGAGCGCTGCCAAGATGGCGACGGCCGGCTCCGCCCACTTTTGAGCTTCAAAAACGTTCTTCGGAAATCTACGGGTGACGTCACGGACACTACGTCCATGTTTTCATACAGTCTATGAGTAAAACTTACTCATGAATGTCATTTAAGGTTGAGTTTAAACAGTTGTTTTAACCAATTATATACCGCTACTAATGCCCTGCATATTAGAAACATTACTATTTCTTAGAAAAATTTAACAGGTAGAGAAAATATGATTGTAAATAAATGGGCAAACTCCGTGAGTTTCTTTTGTTAAGAAATTAAATTGTTTAATTTTCTTTTGATTTTAATAAATACAATAATAGTTTTGTCATTAATATTAATAATTTATTATAATGTTATAATTATACAAATAATGATTTGTTAATAAGACTTTTATTCGCAAGCCTAAATGCATAATGTTTAGTTAATTTATGTGCATTTATATTATTAACTTTATTTGCCTATTATTTAGTTATTATTATTTTTTTTTTACATTTTGTTAGTATTTATTTATTTTTGGAAGAAGACCAGTTTAATTTTGTTTACTTTTTTATATCGTCATAGATCTAATATTTTTACATTAATATTAATACATTATTAATAACTTATTATAATTCTACAAATATAGATTTGTTAATTATAATTCTTTTATGCAACCCTAAATGTATGTATAGGTAATTTATGTGCATTTTTTTTTTTTTTTTTAATTAAAGTGAACTTTATTTGCCTATTCAGCTATTATTCTTTTAAATATTGTAAATATTTATTTATTTTTGGAAGAAGATAAATTAAATACGGTTTACTTTTTATACTGTATTTAATTAGAAATATTTAGAAGACATTTATTTGTAAATGCATAATGTTTATGCAATTTATATGCATTTATTATGGAATTTAAAGAGAATTTATTTGCCTATTTAATAATTATTCAGTTCATTTCTGTTAGTGTTTATTTATTTATTTTTGGAAGAAAGAGATATTGCATGGTAA
>NW_015630341.1:52765-60265 GCF_001515625.1 Sinocyclocheilus rhinocerous | reverse complement strand
CTCACTCGCGCACACACACAGACAGACACACTCTCACACACACACACACAGATAGACAGACACTCACTCTCACACACACACAGATAGACAGACACTCACTCTCACACACACACAGATAGACAGACACTCACTCTCACACACACACAGATAGACAGACACTCACTCTCACACACACACAGATAGACAGACACTCACTCTCACACACACACAGATAGACAGACACTCACTCTCACACACACACAGATAGACAGACACTCACTCTCACACACACACAGATAGACAGACACTCACTCTCACACACACACAGATAGACAGACACTCACTCTCACACACACACAGATAGACAGACACTCACTCTCACACACACACAGATAGACAGACACTCACTCTCACACACACACAGATAGACAGACACTCACTCTCACACACACACAGATAGACAGACACTCACTCTCACACACACACAGATAGACAGACACTCACTCTCACACACACACAGATAGACAGACACTCACTCTCACACACACACAGATAGACAGACACTCACTCTCACACACACACAGATAGACAGACACTCACTCTCACACACACACAGATAGACAGACACTCACTCTCACACACACACAGATAGACAGACACTCACTCTCACACACACACAGATAGACAGACACTCACTCTCACACACACACAGATAGACAGACACTCACTCTCACACACACACAGATAGACAGACACTCACTCTCACACACACACAGATAGACAGACACTCACTCTCACACACACACAGATAGACAGACACTCACTCTCACACACACACAGATAGACAGACACTCACTCTCACACACACACAGATAGACAGACACTCACTCTCACACACACACAGATAGACAGACACTCACTCTCACACACACACAGATAGACAGACACTCACTCTCACACACACACAGATAGACAGACACTCACTCTCACACACACACAGATAGACAGACACTCACTCTCACACACACACAGATAGACAGACACTCACTCTCACACACACACAGATAGACAGACACTCACTCTCACACACACACAGATAGACAGACACTCACTCTCACACACACACAGATAGACAGACACTCACTCTCACACACACACAGATAGACAGACACTCACTCTCACACACACACAGATAGACAGACACTCACTCTCACACACACACAGATAGACAGACACTCACTCTCACACACACACAGATAGACAGACACTCACTCTCACACACACACAGATAGACAGACACTCACTCTCACACACACACAGATAGACAGACACTCACTCTCACACACACACAGATAGACAGACACTCACTCTCACACACACACAGATAGACAGACACTCACTCTCACACACACACAGATAGACAGACACTCACTCTCACACACACACAGATAGACAGACACTCACTCTCACACACACACAGATAGACAGACACTCACTCTCACACACACACAGATAGACAGACACTCACTCTCACACACACACAGATAGACAGACACTCACTCTCACACACACACAGATAGACAGACACTCACTCTCACACACACACAGATAGACAGACACTCACTCTCACACACACACAGATAGACAGACACTCACTCTCACACACACACAGATAGACAGACACTCACTCTCACACACACACAGATAGACAGACACTCACTCTCACACACACACAGATAGACAGACACTCACTCTCACACACACACAGATAGACAGACACTCACTCTCACACACACACAGATAGACAGACACTCACTCTCACACACACACAGATAGACAGACACTCACTCTCACACACACACAGATAGACAGACACTCACTCTCACACACACACAGATAGACAGACACTCACTCTCACACACACACAGATAGACAGACACTCACTCTCACACACACACAGATAGACAGACACTCACTCTCACACACACACAGATAGACAGACACTCACTCTCACACACACACAGATAGACAGACACTCACTCTCACACACACACAGATAGACAGACACTCACTCTCACACACACACAGATAGACAGACACTCACTCTCACACACACACAGATAGACAGACACTCACTCTCACACACACACAGATAGACAGACACTCACTCTCACACACACACAGATAGACAGACACTCACTCTCACACACACACACTCTCACACACACACACACTCTCTCTCTCTCTCACTCTCACACACACACACTGAAGAAGATAGATAGATAGATAGATAGATAGATAGATAGATAGAAAGAAATGACTGTTTATGTAGTAATTTAAAGTTTGAAAGTAAAAGTAAAGTTACGTGAGTGCCTTTAAAGTTTTGTTAGATCGTATGACGCTTTTAATATAAAACTGGAAAGAAACCTTTACCTTTCTGTTTCTCTACAATATGATCCAAAACATCTTCATCAGCCACGAACCGGGCCTCTAACGGCTGTTTCTGCGTCATCCCGCGACTAGACTCGGACTTTAAACGGTAATATCTGTCCCACACAGACGTTTATTAACATTTGTTTTGATTATAAAACATGTCGATTCGGCGCCACAGGAAAGATTTTAACCCACGTGTGACCGGAGGAGGGTCACGTGACAAGCTTCGGCCAATTAGAATGAGGCGCCTTTGAAAAACTACATCTCCCATAATTCCAGGGTCGACGTCATGCCGCGTGTGCAGATTTCTTTCCATTAAAGTCGTAGGATGTGTTTTTCCTAATTGAAGACACGGGGAAGTTTAATGTTTTCATTCCTTTAAGCAGAATCCGACATAAATCGCAAATAAATAAATAAGATAAAATAAAAAAAGTGTATCGAGTCAACACAAATTGTTGTGATTGGATCATCCTATGCAACGGTGAGAAAAGTAACAGCTATCACGTGACAGTGCCTCTTTCCCGCTAATTCTTGTTTCAAATTATTCCGCGACGGTTCGTTCTTTATTAAAACACACAGTGGATAATAATCAGTCGTAATGAATAACGACTGAATGAATTTCACTAGTTAACAGTAAACCGGTTTCCTCGCCTGAATATGTTCTAGATTTGTGTTGGATGTTATCTTTAGAATGTGAAATATGGATATTTTATTTGTAAGCGTCACTCTTTTTTCGCTTATTTCAGTTAATGTGATAAAACTAGCGAGCTGAGCCAGTAGAGCTGACAGTGTCGTGTAAACATGACTGAAGACGAGGAACAGACGAACCGATTCAATTGAGTGAGTCATTTACGTTGGAACCGCTCCGAATGATTCAAACTCGTGACTCGATCATTCAGCGATTCACTAGAAAAAAATAGATCAAATGAGCCACTCATTTTCGAATTTCGACATCACTTGTAATGATTTTAAAAAGCAGGTAGTGATGGTGTAACGGAGCTTTTCGAAACTCCGAATCAGTTAAACTATTGCGCCGCAAAATGATTCAGTTTCGAATCGCTCCAATCGGATCGCGAATCATTTGATTCAGATCGGGACTTCGGAGCGTATCATGAAAAATTTTCCTGATTTCTTTATTAAACAGTAGAAAACATCACACCGTTAAGGAAGTACAGTTATAAAGACAAAGCAAACAAAACAAAGAATACACAAATACAAATCCCTTAAAAAAATTAACCGTGGTTTTAAAGTTAATGAAGTTATATTTTCCTATATTCTCTTTTGAGTAGTCAAACAATACAAAGAAAACGTCTTTATAACAGAAAGAAAAGTCACTTACAAAATGAGATCAGATGAACATTAAATAAATCTAATCAAAGTTTCTCCGAGAATGAATCTTCCTCAGAAGAGACAAAAGCAGCTCACTTCAATGTTTGACTTATATTATAATTTACCTCATTATTACTATTATGTAATAATTTTAATATTATATACAATTATATATTTAATTGTATAATTATATATTATATTAATATTAATTATATTATATATATACACACTTTTTAATTATATACAATATAATTATGAATATTAATTAAATATATATTATTAATTCTAATAATTATATAATTATTAATAATTATATTAAAAAATATTTTTCAACTGATGATGACTGAACTCCACACACTGTAAAATATATAAATACATTTCTAAAGTATTTGCATTTTTATATTTATACTTGTAAATATTTGAATTCTATTTAAAATATAAATTAATTCAATACATAAATATTATATATTTAAAATATAAAATATAAATTAATTCAATACATAAATATTATATATTTAAAATATAAATTAATTAAATACATAAATATTATATATTTAAATAAACTATAAATCACACAGAAGCAGAAATCCTTAAAGTGAAAATTCATATTTTATTGGTTCCATACATTAATTTAATCAAGGGCAGAAATTAAGAAAACAAAGTTATATCAAACAGGAGCATCTACAAGGTTAAAGGTGGAAAAGATCACCAGTTTGTTTCAGTAACAAGTGCAGACCTTTAATTCATTCAGATCGATTCAGCTGGTCAGAAAGAGAGAGAAAACAATAATCAAACAGTACAAAAATTGAGTTTCAGCAGTATCGGGTGTGCGGGGGAAATAAAACAACAACTAACATGTTACTGAAACATGACTAGCTGTTCACAGTTTGTCTCTCGTAAACACACGAGGAACAGAAGAACAAGAGACGGACTGATAGAAAACAAACGGCAGAATCAGGCAACAAACACAGTGCCCTTGATTTCAATTCATCAGTCGTATGCAAATAAAAACAAAATAATTGAGAGGGGAAAAGACGAGGTTGGTGTGTTTTCATCGTTCACGATTTGCGTTTTGTACACGTTAGATCAGAATGGCTTTATGTAACTCTAAGGAGGAATACATCTCAATACAGTTATACAGAACTCTGCTACTACGTTAAATATACAAGCACAAGTACACAAACCAATCAGAGCCCACGCTAAACCACTCTCTTTAAACATAGGACAAACCAATAGAATCTGAGGCTTTAAGGACCTCGACGGTTCGGTTACTCCTTGGTTTGCAGCTTTCAACATCGGTTAAAAAAAAATAAAAAATAAAAATAATAAAACATTCGAGGGAAATAGAGGCTGGTATAAAACACGGATTAAAATTCTCCAAAACGCGTGATATTAAACATCCTCCAGCAATCAGAGGAAGATGCGAGACTGTCGAAATTAATCTGCTGTGTTTGACGTTTCGATCCAAAAAATAAGAAATGACATTTCGCTGAATAAAATATCTGGTGTATTGTTACAACCGTTAGATTTGTATTTTTTTGCATTGAAATGATGATTAAACATTTCCCTGCATCTCATTACTGTAATGCAAAACGAGAGAATAAAAATGCTAGTGTTTTGATTTATGCCGATTCACTTTTTTTTTTTAATTCTCTCATTGCAATAAAGTAACAAAACTACGGAAGCTTGTTTCCGCCACTAAATAAAAAATTTTTTTTTTTGCAATCGCGACTTTTTTCCTGGCATTTCTGATCTTTTCTTGCGATTGTGAGATAAGATCTCACCGTTTTGGCTTTCTTGCAATGCTAACGTTTCTCAGAATTGAGATCTAAACTCACGATTGCAAGTTATAAAGGCCAATTCACAGAAGAAAAAAAAAGAAAAAAAAAAGACTATTTTCTTACAATTACAATACAATTTTTTATGGCAGAAACGAGCTTCCATACAAAAACCGTATTAAAACTGAAAATGATTGTTTTTTTATATTTTCCTCATGCAAAATGTCATTTCTTGTGAGTGAAACAGGAGCTGGATGTGTCTTGGTCTTGTTGGTGTTTTACGTGGTCAGATTTCTCCGCTTCGTCTTAACTTAAACATATGAACTATCTACAGGCTCCTCATAAATCACCAACAAAACCACGAGCGTGTGAATAAAAATTGTCCTGTGTCGAGAAACGGTTTCTGTTGTGGTGTGACGCTCATCTCTGGTCCTCCAGGTTCACTTCCTCTGCTGACAGGAAGACCAGCTACTGCAGGTAGATGCCCCTGGCCCCGCCCCCGGCCCCGCCCCCAGCCCGAGTCTCACTGAGACGCCTGTGAGGTGGGGTTGTCGTTCTTGCCCTCCTGGCTGGATGGAGGCTTGTTGTTCCAGGGGCTGTTGGCTCCCAGCGCGGGCGAGTTGTTAAAGCTGTCCGCGTCGTCGATGCCGTTAGCCGCGTCGAACTGCGTGTTCTCCAGCCGCGTGATCAGACGCTCGTCCTCGTCCCCGAACTCTCCTCCCATCAGCGTGGGCTCGCCCACCACCATCACGTCCTGAGCAGAGCAAACACACCACCAACATTACAAACACCACTTACAGAGAAAATGCTCATGAAGTGAGACTATTTCTGCCACACAAAAATCTTATATTTTATAAATTACATAAGATACATATGCGACAAGCGATAATACTTGTTATAGATCTGTTGTTTAAATTATTACTTGCTGCTAGGAAGGAATATTTCGTTTTCTACCTATTTATACTTTGTATTTTCGTTGGAGTTTGTATTTTTGATTGCACTTACTGGTAATTCTAATAACTGCCCTCAGCTTAGAAGGAGCCTGTGTTGTTTGCATTGCTCCCTTCCTGCGCTTAAGTGCGAACTGTAGTTTCGATTGGAGGATTTGCCCTGCTATAGGCTATTGGCTGTGCTAATTAGAAGGCGGCCACAGCTGTTTCACTTTACTGTGTATTTATTTGATGCCTGTGCGCTGACACGGAAGCATCAGCGGAAGCGTTCAGCCCTTCTTGTGTGAAGACCAACGAGGGTAAAGACATGCGACTTTACCTGCGCGACTTCAACGAGCTCGCCCATCACACTTAAGTATATTTTTTTATCTTCTCTTTACACACTCTTCTTAACTGTCCTCTCTTTTCCATTTCTATCATGTGTTTCCAAACCATTCCGCCTGTCTCTCGACAACGCTCTAACATCCCACGCAGACGCCAACGCAATCTTGCTAACCTGTGTCCTATCTCTACATCCTCTACTGCAGGGGTTTTCAACCTTTTAGGACATGCGCACCCCCAACATCCAAACGCCGAAACGCTCCATCACAGTGCGTGAGTACCGCACTGAGATGTCTTGGGCTTAAAAGGCTTAAAATTACTTGAATGTTTAAACTGACAAGACTTAAAACACGTGAGAATGAAAAACTTTCTCGAGGAAGCAGCACTGGCCTGATCGTTAAGATAGTTTTGGGGGGCTAAGGTGACAGATAGGGGGGCTGAAACCCACCTAAAAAGGGTTTAGAACCGCCCCTGGTATAGCGTGCGTAATTATACTGAAACATAAATATATAACCAGTTTACCTGATTCAATGTGATGGCTGAGCCTGTTTCTGAGATAACAACATGCCAATCCGTGGTTGGATTTCCGACACGGCTAATCGTAAATCATTTTACACTGTCAATATGCGTGACCAGGGTTGCCAGGTTTTCACAACAAAACCCGCCTAATTGCTACTCAAAACTACAAAATGCGGCAAGTGTTAAAGTAG
>NW_015630341.1:48088-51179 GCF_001515625.1 Sinocyclocheilus rhinocerous | reverse complement strand
TGGGGGCGTGTTAGGACGAGCCGTTTTAGGGGGGCGTGGCAGAGTCTTAACTTTGATAAAGAATATCTCTTTGGTTTTGAGACTTTAGTCTTTGCAACTTCAGGGATCTTATCTATGCACAATCAGCTTGTAACACTCCAAAGAGAAAGGAAAACTTGAAATCGCATCATATGACCCCTTTAAATGGGAATTAATAGGTTTAAAAAATGTAAATATGATTTTCCTAAAAAAAAGAAAGAAAAGAAATGATACTCTAAATATGAAACTAAAATTGCCAGTGGGTGGTGGTGAGTCACTGTTTAATAACCGAGTCATTGAGTCATTCATTCAACTGATTTGTTCCAAAACAAATCAAGTGACTGTCTTCATTAATGAATCACTGAATCATTGACTCACCCACTTTGTTCAAACAGCAGATTCATTCAGAAACAAAGCAAGTGACTGTCTTTATGAACGAGTCACTGAATCACTGACTCATTCGATTCGTTCAAAGAGGATCTGTGAAAAGCAGTGAAGCAACACAACTGACGCTGGTAGGTCATGTGAAAATGACAACATGGCGAATGTAGCACATCCAGATTACATTCACACAGTACATTCATACTATTTAGAATATACTTTTTTTAGTGGTCAAGAAGTAATTAATTATTTAAAATAAGTACCTATTCAAGAGAGAATGCGATTTCGGACGCAGCTACTGTCTTCATGAATGAGTCACTGAATTATCGACTCACTCGATTCCTTCAAACAGCTGATTCATTCAGAAATGAAGCAAGTGACTTTCTTTATGAATGAGTCACTGAATCACTGGCTCACTCGATTCCTTCAAACAGCCGATTCATTCAGAAATGAAGCAAGTGACTTTCTTTATGAATGAGTCACTGAATCATTGGCTCACTCGATTCCTTCAAACAGCTGATTCATTCAGAAATGAAGCAAGTGACCTTCTTTATAAAGTGACGTGACATGTGGCCAAGTATGGTGACCCATACTCTGAATTAGTGCTCTGCATTTATCCCATCCAAAGTGCACACACACAGCAGTGAACACACACACACCGTGAACACACACCCGGAGCAGTGGGCAGCCATTTTTTGCTGCGGCGCCCGGGGAGCAGTTGGGGGTTCGGTGCCTTGCTCAAGGGCACCTCAGTCGTGGTATTGAAGGTGGGAGAGAGTCATTGACTCACTCGATTCCTTCAAACAGCTGATTCATTCAGAAATGAAGCAAGTGGCTTTCTTTATGAATGAGTCACTGAATCATTGGCTCACTCGATTCCTTCAAACAGCCGATTCATTCAGAAATAAAGCAAGTGACTTTCTTTCCGAATGAGTCACCGAATCATTGACTCACTCGATTCCTTCAAACAGCTGATTCATTCAGAAATGAAGCAAGTGACTTTCTTTATGAATGAGTCACTGAGTCATTGGCTCACTCGATTCCTTCAAACAGCTGATTCATTCAGAAATAAAGCAAGTGACTTTCTTTATGAATGAGTCACTGAGTCATTGGCTCACTCGATTCATAAAAAAAAAAAAAAGTGGATTCGTTCAGTGACAAATCACTGCTGTGTGCTGATCAGAGATGCTAAACGTTCTGCTGTGACTTTGATTGGAACTGTTTTCGTTTGCAATATTGAGCAAACACAACATTACTGAACTCTTGTATAAAATCAGTATCACATTTGCAATGGTGCAGATATTGTGGAGAAGCAGCACTCTTGCTGGTGTGGGATTGCTAAAGTATATCATATGATATAATATAATAATATATTATTTTAACACATTATTTTTTCCATAATTAATCACACCAAATTAACGTGTTGAATTGACAGCCCTAGTTACTAATCAGCTGAATGAATGTTGTAGATGACGTCACAGTGTTGTGTTGTGGTGTTCGTACTCGGAGGTAGTTGAGGGTGGAGTTTGACAGGCCACATCTGGTGATGTTTTTGGACAGCTGATCCAACATCTGCGGGTCCTGAGCCTGAGACAGACACACAAATCACACGATCATCGGGTATGAAACACCAGCTAGAAGAAGAAACGCTGTGAGATGCAGGAAGAGGAACTGACATGCATGGCCAGGATGCTGCGGGGAATGAGCTCCCTGTGCTGCCGGATGCTGAAATGCCACGTCTTTATTCTCATCATGTCATCGAACATGAACTCCAGGTACAGACGGCCCTCCACACACACCTGAGGAGACCAGCAGAGTTACACACACACCACAGAAACGTCCTGCTGAATGTCACATTAAACACCACACACACACACCTGTGTGAACATGGGTTTGCCGTTCTGCGTGACCATCGTACACTGATCACAGTCCAGAGACACAAAGTTGCTGTGGAAGGACTCTTTAGGGTGTTTGAGAATGTAGTAGAGCTCAGTGGCGCCACCTTCAAACACACTCCTGAAGTAACGAGGAATCAGCGTCCGGCCGATTGCTGCAAGAGACAATAAGGACAAATATTAAATTCTCAAATATTCTGGTGTTATTTCATGAAAATATGTAACTAAATAAGTACAGTTGACAGTTATTGTGCCATTTAGTAGAGGTCGACCGATTGCTCGGCCAGCCGATTAATCGGCCGATTTTTGGCATCGGCCGTTTGTGCTGCAAATTAGGCCGATTTATAGGCAGGCGCACTGGCGGGCAGCTAAGCGTTGTTGCGGAACTCCCTCTGGCTGCGTGAGACGGAGCAGCTCACGCTCTGCAGCCGCGGCTTGTTCACACACAGCCTCAGCTAATGGCAGGGCAAAACAGACCGTTTCGAAAATGGAATTATGTTTTACCCTACTAGAATTGATGCCGGAAAGTTATCATATTCATAAGTGCAACAAGTCATTTGCATGTGAAAGTAGAAACACGTTCAACTCGAAACTTCTTGGCTGATTATAACGTGCACGTTAACTTTCCTCATGAAATGTGTCTGTGGGTCCGACAATAGCCTTCACAATGTCATATATTCGCTCGTGGCCAGCGCACTCTTAAGCAGTTATGAGCAGCAGGCAGTGCAATATGTGTGAAATCTTTTATTTTTGTTATCACTATGGCCATTTGACTTATAGCAGTGTCCAGTGTTTCC
>NW_015630341.1:43914-47446 GCF_001515625.1 Sinocyclocheilus rhinocerous | reverse complement strand
GCGGGCAGCTAAGCGTTGTTGCGGAACTCCCTCTGGCTGCGTGAGACGGAGGTCACGGAGCAGCTCACGCTCTGCAGGCTGCAGCCGCTGCTTGTTCACACACAGCCTCAGCTAATGGCAGGGCAAAACAGACCGTTTCGAAAGCGGGATTACGTTTTACCCTACTAGAATTGATGCCGGAAAGTTATCATATTCATAAGTGCAACAAGTCATTTGCATGTGAAAGTAGAAACACGTTCAATTCAGACGAAACTTCTGGGCTGATTATAACGTGCACGTTAACTTTCCTCATGAAATGTGTCTGTGGGTCCGACAATAGCCTCCACGATGTCATATATTCGCTCGTGGCCAGCGCACTCTTAAGCAGTTATGAGCAGCAGGCAGTGCAATATGTGTGAAATCTTTTATTTTTGTTATCACTATGGCCATTTGACTTATAGCAGTGTCCAGTGTTTCCTATACATTGAGTTATTTGTGGCGGCTCATCACAGAATCAAAACTGACCGCCACAAATAGATTTTCCAAAAGGCTTATACTTCGTTGAATAAAATGAGTGCTTCACGTTTCAAAATTAAAATGCAGCGCGGGTGTTTTTATATGAATGTATCTTTTGAGAAGGTGCTTAAGTTTTGAGCCATGTATTATTACTCTAAATTGGGCTACTACTACCATTACTATCTTGAACCCTGCAATAATCATTTGCTCAAACTCACTTTTATGAGATGAATGAGAGAAAAAAAATAAAAAATAAGAAAATCGGCCAAAAAAATCGGCATCATATATCGGCCGCCCTGATTTCGAAATATCGGCATCGGCCGGTGAAAAACCCATATCGGTCGACCTCTACCATTTAGTACTCATGCTCTTCGACAGGTCTGCAGAAGGGCCGAAAGAAGGTGGAAAAAAGATCAGCTGCAAGTTTCATATGAAATACTTAGGGACAATCTGATACAATATCAGAAAGTGCTGAAAACAGCAAAGTTGAAGTACTTCTCAGATCTGATTGAAAAGAACTTTCACAATCCAAGAGCACTTTTTTCCACTATAAATGCCGCTGTTAACCCTTCAGTTGTGTGACAAATATTATACAAATTTTCTGTGGACAAGACCCTCTGTCCCTCCACTCTGCGTCAGTTTGAGTCTGTAACTCTGCCTGCTTTACAAAACATTGTAAGCCATCTTAAACTTTCTGGATCCCACCCCGTGACATTCTTCCTCCACCATTTTTTAAACAAATTTTTGCGGTGATTGGTCCTACTGTTCTAAAGATTATGAACAGCTGCCTTTAAACGGCAATAGTACCAGATGACATGAAGCACGCCACTGTCCATCCACTTCTTAAAAAGCCTAATTTAGATCCAACAGTGCCGACTAATTTTAGACCAGTCTCAAATCTTTCTTGTATGTCTAAAATTTTAGAGAAAATAGTGTTTCACCAAGTACAGAGCTTTCTGCTTAATAACAATACTTTCGAAGTGTTCCAATCGGGTTTTAGGAAAAACCATTCCACAGAAACAGCACTGGTAAAAGTTCTAAATTATATTTTACTGACTCTCGATTCTGGCAAGTCTGCTGTGTTAGTGCTGTTAGACCCGAGGGCGGCATTTTATACAATTGACCATTCTGTTCCGATCTCTCGTTTGGAGCACTGGGTGGGCATTTAGGGAAATGCTCTCAAATGGTTTCAATCCTATTTCAATAATAGAAGGTTCTCTGTTAGTGTTGGTGAATTTACTTTGGATACAGCTCCTCTTACTTGAGGTGTCCCTCAAGGCTCGATTCTCGCTCCGATTGTATTCTCCTTGTATATGCTTCCCCTGAAGTCGGTCTTTTAGAAACATGGTATCTCCTTCCACTGTATGATACCCAAATCTATCTGCCCCGGGACCTAATAACATGGGTTTGGATACTCTGTTGGCTTGTCTAGCAGATGTTAAGGCATGGATGTCCTTAAATTTTCCTCACCTCAATGAAGGTAAAACTGAGATTATAGCTTTTGAACCTTCAGAAGCTGCTACCTCCCCTGGTTTAAATTTTGGCCATTTGTCTTCCTGTGTGAAGCCACTTGTGAAGAATTTGGGTGTGTATTTTGATAGTGCTCTCAAATTTGACAAACAGATTAGTAGGGTAGTCAAAACCAGTTTTTTCCATCTCAGAGTCTTGGCTAAAGTAAAACCATTTCTTTCTTTTAAGGACTTTGAAAGGGTTATTCGTGCTTTTATTTAAACGAGGCTTGATTATTATAACTCCCTTTATATGGATATTAATCAAGCATCTCTTTATCGGCTCCAAATGTGTGAAAACGGTTTCAAAGTCAATCCTGCAATCAATAGACAACTTACAATCAGATCACCTGACACAGATCTTAATATCAGATCTAAACGTCTCTGGATAAAACGCCTGATACATGACACTCACTGTATCGTTTAGGACCGTCCTCCAGACAAAACGTGATGGTGAGCATAGCGTCATCCTCAAAGAATTCAGTAGTGAAAGCGTCCCACCACAGATTATCACACTCCTGAGAGAGAAAAACAGTATGAGATGGCTCTCTGATATCATTCAGCCAGCTGAAGCCGATAGATGATCCTGTGCTACCGTTATAGGGTTTATGTCAGGCATATGAAAAGCATCTTAAATTATTAAAATGTTTAAAGTGCTGATAGTTAAGACTGAGAAACACAGAGCTGTAAATGTAAACAGAACAGCAGAAGATCCGCCTCACCTCTGTCCAGTTCTGAAGTCGTTTGTTGAGTTCAAATATCCTGTAGTCTGTCTGATTCCCATAAGGTGTGTGTCTCCTGAGAAAGACAGACTGTTTTAACACTCAGACACTTCATGAACTCTATAGACCAATTTCAGTGTTTGCAAACAGTGATGACGTTTTTGTGGGCGGAGCCTATCTGGTGGCAGAAAATGACAGTTTTAACGTAGCAGTCTATTCAAGCCATGGAATAAAAGAATAAAAATTTAATTTTGAGTTTATATTTCAAAATTTTTACTTTTTTCTATTATATCTCACAATTCTGGTAATAAAAATCAACTCGTCATTCTTTCTTTTTAGTTTATAATCCCACACTTCTGGCTTTTTTCCCCTCAGAATTGACAAACTCGCAATTGTTGACTTGAATAAAGTTATAAAGTCCGAACTAGGAGAAAAAAAGTCAGAATTGTGAGATAAAATAGGTAAATGTTATGTAAAATGTTATAGGTTTAAATAGTATTTCATGCATGTATTTCAACTGTAGGGCTAATACATTATGTCCCCTATATGAATATTATATAGACCCATTGTTAAAAATCAAATTTATGCTTTAAAAGTAGGGTAATCATAGCAGATTTCATCCATAGTCTGTCCGTTTAAACGTTTGCGTTTAGCTTCAAATGGCATCTTTGACGACAGTGTTATATAAAAATTATTTGCATTCCGATTCTGACATCCAAAGGCACAACAATACATTTTTTCTCTTATTCCATGGATTTTACCCGTTTCCCTCCAATTGTTCCCAGTGTTTTTCTGCCACCACTATGC
>NW_015630341.1:35064-36464 GCF_001515625.1 Sinocyclocheilus rhinocerous | reverse complement strand
TTTTCATCCATAGTATGTCCATTTAAACGTCTGCGTTTAGCTTCAAATGGCGTCTTTGACGACAGTGTTATATAAAAATTATTTGCATTCCGATTCTGACATCCAAAGGCACAACAATACATTTTTTCTCTTATTCCATGGATTTTACCCGTTTCCCTCCACTTGCTCCCAGTGTTTTTCTGCCACCACTATGCACGCACAGCTGCAAGTGACGTAACTGTGACGTCTACTCCAAATTGGTCTATATACACTAATAGAATCATCATAGTGCTTATAACAAATATCTTAATATAGAACTTGCATCATATTTGATATGCAAGGCTGTCGTACTCAATCTATTCCACACCTTCTGTCTCTGATTGAGAGTTTAGAGTTTTTTTATCCAGTCAAAGCTCTTTTAGTGTAATTGTACAAATGTCCAGCTTCAGCTGCTGCTTCACGTGTCTTTCTGCTGTCAGATCTTGACTGATTTTGATCAAGTAAACATCAGAATAACTGCAGTAATATCTCCAGATGAACTCTTACTGGACTGAAGCAGCTCAGCTTTACTTGATTCTCCATCAATCATGTTTTAGAGTCTCAAATCTGATCCTCAGGATCTTTTGAGGAGCGTTTGTTTCCAGAAGCTTTACTTTCACTGTTCCTCAGCGGTGGAATGATCTTCACAAGCCTCCAGAACATCTCACATCTTCTGAGGAGCCTTTATTTCTTCAGCTCTCAATCACTGCATTATATGTTTGGAGCATTTACATCTCATCTTACTGAGACAGATTACTGGAGATATAGAGCCACGACTGATATTTAGATCATTTTATGTCAGTATCTGCTCTACTGATCTCATTGATTTACATGACAAACATCAGAATTTCATCATATTAATATCAGCATCTGCAGCAAATTCATGTTTTTGCTCAGTTTGAGTCTCTGATTAAAATTTATATATTTTTTCTCCATATTCTCACTGTATCAGACTATATGAGCCATAAAAGCCTGAAGATCAAATATGAGACACAAAAAAGAACATATGCAAACTCTTTCTTAGATATTTTTAGAATGCAACAAGTCGACTCCTAGGAAAGACAGTCAGAAGTCTGTGGGATTCAGATGATTTTTTTCCCCAGATTACACGGTTCATTAGAAGTACACACACACTGTAGCACCTCCGTATGCTGCTTTCATTACAGACGTGTCAGATCGTGTCTGGTGTGTTATTCAAAGACAATAAACGGTGTCTCCTACAGCATGAAGCAATGCACTTTCCTCTTTCTCTCTCTATTAATGCAGCTTTGCTGGATGTAATCGTGCCCAGGCGCACCCATCCGGTGACAGCAAATCTATTCTCAGGAACATCCCACTCATTTACCAGAGAAGCGGATCCATATCATAACAGCACTGAGAGC
>NW_015630341.1:31876-33814 GCF_001515625.1 Sinocyclocheilus rhinocerous | reverse complement strand
TTTTCTAAAGGTTCAAACATGCTGCTCCATTAAAAAAAAAAAAAAAAAGATTATTCTGACTATTATTTCATATGTCAGGCTTAATCTGAAATGTGTAAATGTCTCACCCGATGCCCGGCTCCAGGTATGTGGGGGGATACATGGGCGTCGGGCTGCAGAAACAAGACAGAAACCAAAAAAGAAAACATGAAAGATCATGTCAAACCTCATAAAGTTCACATAACATGCTTTATAAACGCCACACAGCCCTAATGAGGTCATAAAACAGACTGTAACACACACACACACACACACACACACACACACACACACGAGTTCAGACACTGTGTGAACAAGTGCAGTTTGTGGCACCATCACAGTCAGGAAGAGAGTCATTTTCTGCATTTATCAGTGTGCCACAGCAGATATGACACCCACTCAACTTTACTGCCCTGCCACAAGGGAAGCCCCACCCACTTCCTGGACGTGGTCCAATTCTAGACATTGATTGACAGCTGGTTTTCCAGCACACAGCGCTTCCTGCTCCCGCTATCTGACAGAAACATCCACTGACTGCTGATGCAGCTGAACGCTCTTCAGTCCTCACAGACGCTTACAGGAACTCACACCACAGCATCCCAGCATGCACTGATCTGAAACGCTCTATCATGCACATCATAAGTTATTCTTTATGGATAGTTTTTAGCACTATATGCTTAAAATGGAGTTATAATATCTCTTGATTCTGAGCTCATACGGGTGATACTGCGTTTGATATTTGCTGTGAATGACGTTGAAACAGACGGACTCACCCCACGTCTCTGTCCAGCATGGTGCCGGGGTGGAAGGGGGGGAAAGCGCCTCCGTTGGGGGGCTCCTTTGGGGAGTACAGCTTGAACGACTTGGAGGAACAGCCTGCGCGAGGAGAGAAAGAGAGATGCACATGTTCAGCTGTGATTCGACAACAGAATTATTATCAGCATCATTGCTCCAGTCTTCAGTGTCACATGATCTTCAGAAATCATTCTAATATGCTGATTTGCTGCTCAAGAAACATTTCTGATTATTATCAGTGTTGAACACAGTTGTGCTGTGTAGTGTGTGTGTGTTGGGGGAGGGCAGTACAGTGACTGTCTCACACACTCGAGCAGTAAAGACGCTCCATAAACAGAGCACAGGGGCAGAGGTCAGCCACACCCCTCACCCTCGCCATCCCGCCAATTAAACGCATCTATAACACGATGCATTCAGCCACAATGAGGTCACGACCCCTGTCGTCGCGGGAACAGCTCCGCCTCATAACAACCGCTCGACGTGTCTCGCAAATAAATCTGAGAGCTGTCAACGGCGCATCGTAAAACAGAGGGTCGTAAAGCAGAGCAAGACAGACTCTAATTGAATTACACAAACAACACAAGAACGAAGGTGAAAAAGAACATCTGATCATTTCACAGTAACATTCAAAAACACAACAAACTACAGGTACTATATTCTGGAATACGTTTGAGGTTAAAAAAAAATTTTAATAAAATAATTCAATAAATTAAAAAATCATATACACACACACACATATAACACATACATTGTATTATTTTTATTGTATATATATTTATTAAAATATTTATATGCAATATAAAAATAATAAATTAGGGATGCACCGAAATGAAAATTCTTGGCCGAAGCCAAAACTGAACAAAATGAAAGCCGAAGGCCGAATACGCTTTTTCGAGTTTTTTCCCCCCATGTATTTTGCCAATTTTTTGCACCATTGCACAAATTAAATAGCCAAAATGTGCTTTTTACGGTTTTGTCTTGCTTTTGAAAGAAAAAATCAATTACAAAACAACAATTTAAAAATATTTAACACTGAACATTTTTAACATTCTAGCAGACATTATACCAACAAAGCACAATTTAACTTAAAATTAATAAGTTAGTAAAATAATATTTTTTGGCCAT
>NW_015630341.1:25573-31798 GCF_001515625.1 Sinocyclocheilus rhinocerous | reverse complement strand
ACATTCTAGCAGACACTATACCAACAAAGCACAATTTAACTTAAAATTAATAAGTTAGTAAAATTATATTTTTTGGCCATCAGAGCCCCTTCTTGAATCAGGCATGTATTATTATTATATATATATATATTTTTTTTACTGTACATTTAAAACTTGCTGAGCAGAAGAGCCTTCTTTTAAAACATTAGAAAATATTACAGATCCCAATTTGAACACTATGTGTGATGTTATAATAAATGTATTAACAGAGCTGTTGTAATTATTATCATCATTATTATTGTCTTACTTTTTATTTTATTTTACAGAACAACAGTAAAATTACAATACTAACATTTATGAATGTTCTTGCTTTTTCTTTTATTTTGGCGGAAACGTGCAGGAAGACATCAATGCTTCTTTTTGTTGATAGAAGATTTATAAATGAGTCTCATTACGAATACGTCGCACGTATCGCATTGTCACGTGACTTGTAAAAAATCATAAAAATGTGACTGAGCAACTGACGAGTAACGCTGGTTCAGCGTTAGCTGGTTGCTATTTGATCGCGTCACGTGAGTATTGTTTGGTACAGTTTATTCGGTCTTTTCACTTATTCGAAAGAGCTTTTTTTGTTATTTTCGGCTGAATAATTTTGGTTACCGAACATTCGGTGCATCCCTATAATAAATAATTTATATATATATATAAATATTCACACAACATTGGCTATTTCTGGATGCTAAAACAAACATAAAAATTATTTACCAAGTAGGTGCTTTTAACCAAAGTGACTTACAAATGGCAATGAAACATAACCAGACAATGAAGCATGTGTTTGATAAGAAACATGAAACATGCTCATGGATATCTGTCTAAAAGAAACCCACATACACTGTAACCATTAAACATGTTGCTGAAGTTAAAAGCTGTGGAAAACGTATAAAATCCGCCTGTAAGCTTGAAGCAGCAACATGCATCAGATTATTTTCACGCATCAGACACCCGATAAACACATTGGGCCTACCTCTAAAAGACTGTACGAGTGGACAATTACGGCATTCTTTGGTCAAACACGCGAGCGTTTTCAAGAGAGACTCAGAGCAAATGCTGGACAGTCCAAAACTCAATCTGAAAACATGAAAATCTCAGCGTCCCGGCATCAGAGCACATCCTTCATTAAACATTCATAGCACAGACTTTGAGCCATTAAATATTCACTGGGGACGACACTGGACACAGGTTAGTCCTGTTCACGGACACAAATCCCTCTCACAACAACGCTACGCTTATCAATATTATCAATAGCCGCACTGCTGCAGGTCTGATGAAGGCTTTCTAAGAACAAGCAAGGAAAAAGTAAGTAATAGTAAATAGAAGGGAACACAATACGTCAATATGGTCTCTTAATGTAAATGTCTTGTATTAGCATCACTTCAAAGCTTGAAAACAACAACTTTCAACAGCGGCAAACAACTTTTCAATGCAGTTTCCAAATTAACAATAGCTTAAGGCTTGAATAGCTTTGCTCCAAACCACCAGAATACAGAAACAACTTTTACAGTATCTTCTAATCACATTGCAAAAAAAAAAAAGTGCTATTCTTCCTTAGTATTTCTTTCTCGTTTTCAAGTACCAATGTGCAAAGATTTAAAATTAAGACACATTGCTGGAGATGCACAATAACAGAAGACAGAATCTTGCTTTATGAAAAATTGATAAAAATTAGGTTTCTCCAAACAACATGTCAAAATGCATGATTCTGATTATTTATCAATGGTTTTATGAAATGCAGCAAGATGAATTAAACATCATGCATGTGTATACATCTGAAATAAATAGGTTTAAAGAAGAAATGAGCTGATCTAGAGTTTAAAACGGTTGTTCTTGGGCTGAAAAGCTTTTAAAATGTATCTGAAATACAATAAAAAGTCAGTTTACTTGTGAAATAAACCGAATAAGACGGTCTTCTTTGTGAAATAAACAGCAGATTGATCAAAATGAAGTGAGTTTATGATTAAAACATGAACAAATCTACTGATGGGCTCAGAAATTTTTTTTTATACCCAATTGTCAATGTCAATACTTAATGTCATGACTTTATGAATTTAAGACCTTCTGCTGTGATTTATGAATTGTGGTATTTTAAAAATTCATATCATAACAAAAATAAACACCGGTATTCGGTATGAACCGGTGTACCGCCCAGCACTAAGATATCACAATATACAGATTTATAATCAGATTAAAACATCAAACTGACGCAAAGCAGGAAGCACGCAAAAAGAAATCAGCATGTTTAGTGAGTAAATAAAATGTGAGCATTAGATCTTAAGAGCGTTCCATTAAGAGATATCGTTCAACGGCTGCTTAATGACTTTCTAAATCAAATCAAACAACAAACTTCCCGTGCAGTAAATTGCTTTCTTGAAAACATCAGCAGCAGCGCACATTACTTCAGGCTACAGCGTGGCCATAATCTAATTCCCGTCTGAATGTGGCACATGATAAGCTGAGTGCATACAGGACAGCAGACGTCATCACAGCGCAGAACATACAAGATTACATACAGACATGTTGTGTGGGTTTTCTAGCTGATGTAACGGGCTAATGGTCCATCGCATGTGAAAAGAGAGAAACGATGATCATCTGATCTGCTAATGATCTGTTTTCACCACAACACCACAGAGACCCTCGAGATGATGCTGATGGCTTCCAGTAAATGGAAACGACTGCGAAACAAGAGGAAAAACACTTTACAGAGTGAGTGCGGGAATATTTTACTCTTATAATAATAGAAACAAATAGTCTTATAGGACAAAAATAAACATGTCAAAATGCAGCAAGACAAATGAAACATCATGCATGTGTATACATCTGAAATAAATAGGTTTAAAGACGAAATGAGCTGGTCTAGAGTTTAAAACGGTTGTTCTTGGGCTGAAAAGCTTTTAAAATGTATCTGAAATACAATAAAAAGTCAGTTTACGTGTGAAATAAACAGAATAAGATGGTCTTCTTTGTGAAATAAACTGCAGATTGATCAAAATGAAGCGAGTTTATGATTAAAACGTGAACAAATCTGCTGATGGGCTCAGAAAAATTAATTTAATTCAAAGTAAATACAATGCTGATGGCTTCCAGCAAATGGAAATGACTGACTCAAGATGAAAAACACTTTACAGAGTGAGTGCGTGTGCTGATACAGTAATATTTTACTCTCATAATAACATAAACAAACAGTCTTATAGGACAAAAGCACCGTTTTCTCTAAATAACATGTCAAAATGCATGACTCTGATTATTTATCAATGGTTTATTCCTGGGCTGAAAAGCTTTGAAAATGTATATCTGAAATACAATAACTAAAAAGTGAGTTTACTCGCGGAATAAACCGAATATGATGGTCTTCACAGCAGATTGAGAGTGAAAATCTCTGGTCATGAGCTCATATGAACGGATCAGTCAGTGTTTACACTGTATTATCACACACACATTCAGTAATACAACGCGTTTACAGAGGAATCCCAGTCTGACTGACTTTAAGAAGCCGAAAGTGTCGTGTAAGCTGCTTTATAGACTGGAATGAGCTTGAGTGTTCATAAATGAAGCCTCTGATGAGGCCCGCGGCTAACACATGCTAATGCTAGCGGCGCAATAAAACACCGAAGAACCGTTGAAATAAAACACCAAAAGATCCGATAAAAGCGTCAAACCCGTCAAAATAAAAGTCGACAATGAAATTGAAACAAACCCCATCTGTGTGGTGAAATAACGGCGTGTAAAGAAATAAACCACCCTCAGCTTTACCTGAAACACTGCTGACTGGAGGACCGAGCGACTCCACACGGGCTTTATGTGAATCCCGGGACGCGGAGAATCACGAAGATCGGTGTGAAATCATGGGAAATGGCGGTTATTAAAGGCAGGATCGTCCGGTGTGCGTTAAGTCGCGCAGGTCCCGCGGCGCTTGTGCTCGACGAACCGCCTCAAGAGTCTTTGTGTTCAAGCGCCGAGCGAACAATAGACGCGCACAGGCCAGACTGATGCTCGCTCTCGCTCAGGTTTGTCTGCGCCGGCCCGTCTCTACAGACAGACTGTGCTCGCTGAGTCTGTACATCGTCAGTGTTTTCCTGAGTTTCACATCAGTCACTGTGCTCAGGTAGCTTGCCATGGTGTACTCTCGATTTAGTGCCGAATAACATTCTAATTTGTGTTGGTTTTTGATGGGTGATGTACTTGTGTTTCTCTGTGTTGCTGATTTGTGTGGGCCGAATGGTTGAGAGTGAGTGTGAGTTCTGAGGCTGGCTGATCTCTGTCGGAGTGATCTCTGTCGGTGTGATCTGTGTCGGAGTGATCTCTGTCGGTGTGATCTGTGTCGGAGTGATCTCTGTCGGTGTGATCTGTGTCGGAGTGATCTCTGTCGGTGTGATCTGTGTCGGAGTGATCTCTGTCGGTGTGATCTGTGTCGGAGTGATCTCTGTCGGTGTGATCTGTGTCGGAGTGATCTCTGTCGGTGTGATCTGTGTCGGAGTGATCTCTGTCGGTGTGATCTGTGTCGGAGTGATCTCTGTCGGTGTGATCTGTGTCGGAGTGATCTCTGTCGGTGTGATCTGTGTCGGAGTGATCTCTGTCGGTGTGATCTGTGTCGGAGTGATCTCTGTCGGTGTGATCTGTGTCGGAGTGATCTCTGTCGGTGTGATCTGTGTCGGAGTGATCTCTGTCGGTGTGATCTGTGTCGGAGTGATCTCTGTCGGTGTGATCTGTGTCGGAGTGATCTCTGTCGGTGTGATCTGTGTCGGAGTGATCTCTGTCGGTGTGATCTGTGTCGGAGTGATCTCTGTCGGTGTGATCTGTGTCGGAGTGATCTCTGTCGGTGTGATCTGTGTCGGAGTGATCTCTGTCGGTGTGATCTGTGTCGGAGTGATCTCTGTCGGTGTGATCTGTGTCGGAGTGATCTCTGTCGGTGTGATCTGTGTCGGAGTGATCTCTGTCGGTGTGATCTCTGTCGGAGTGATCTCTATCGGAGTTATCTCTGTCAGTCTCAGCACCAGCTGAAGGAGGGGACTCTTCGAGAGGCTCAGCTCTTGCTGTTTCAGGGCTTTATAATGGTATGTGCTGGGGCCACTTGTCTTTAGGTGTTTCCAGAATTTGATGGCTCTTTTTTGAATGTTTAGAAGGAGAGGGTATTGGCCTAATTCTGCCCTGCATCCGTTATTTGGTGTTTTTCTTTGGACTTTGAGTATTCTTTTACAGAAATCTAAATGCATATTTTTAATTGGATGTATTTCCCAGTTTAAAAAATCTAATTTTATAGGTGGACCCCAGACTTCACTGCCATATAATACAATTGGTTCAGTTACTGATTTGAAAAGTTTGAGCCAGATTTGGATTAGGATGTCAATTTGAATTGATGTTTTGATGGCATAGAAAGCCCTTTGAGCTTTCTCTTTGAGCTCATTCACAGCCAAAGTAAAGTTACCTGTTGGAGTAATTTTTAGGCCGAGGTAAGTGTATGTTTTTGTGGTTTCAATGGTTCTGTGTGATAGTGTAAATGTGTGTGTTAGTCCCTGAGATCTGGAGCGTAATCCAATCTCTCTCTCTCTGTCTCTCTTTCCCTCTCTCTCCGTCTCTCTCGCTCGCGCTCTCTCTCTCTCTTTCTCTCTCTGTTCTTTCACCTCATCTATTCTTCACCTCCTTCAATCTCAGGATTATCGCTTGTCTATAGTCAAAGCTTTATATATTATATATTTATAGATAACATTTATATAAAATTATGTATTATATATTTACAGTATAATAAATATTACAGTATAATAAATATATATAGTATTACAATAAAGTACAAAATAATGAATAAAAATATTTAAAAATTACAATATAATATTATTTTATAGAGAAAGAGAGCGATAAATAGTATAAAATAAAATAAGGTGCAAAATAATGAATAAAATATGATAACGATTATATTATATCATTTAATTATAATTATTAAAAATACATGTGTATATATAGTATTAAAATAATGTGTACAATAGAATAATGGATATAAATAAAAAAATATATATGTAATTATTAATATATACATAAATAGTATTAAAATAAGGTGCAAAATAATGAATGTAAGATTAATGAATTTTCTTACCTTATTTTAATAATATTTATAGGCCTATATGTATTAATAATACACACACTCACACACACACACACACACACACACAGTCTGGTCAGCTATCCTTGTGGGGACTC
>NW_015630341.1:21708-25349 GCF_001515625.1 Sinocyclocheilus rhinocerous | reverse complement strand
CTCACACACACACACACACACACTCACTCACACACACTCACTCACACACACTCACACACTCACTCACACACACACATACGCACAAATAGTACCGGTATTAAAATAAGGTACAAAATAATCAATATAAGATAAAAATAAGATAAAAACTACATATATATAATATATATAACACATATACAATTATATATACTTTATCTATTTTTATTAATTACTTTGCATCGCATTTTATTACTTTTTATGGTTATTTGTTAGTGTTATATTGTACATTTCATTTTCTTGACATTACTCGTGTGTATAATGCTTTGGGAATATTGTATGCAAGCACAATAATGCTAATAAAGTACTTTAAACTGAATATAATTAGAAACAGGCAGATCGATCACTCAAATTTTGAGCCCCATCTGAATTCAACTGAATGTAGTCCGTTTTATCTGCATGAGAAATAATGAGCTAAACCGCTGTCTCTCTCAGTGAGTTGGATCTGTGCGTTTGCTTGCTGGTCTCTCTCTGTCGTCACGTATCGACCGATAAAGAAATAAATCATGACTTACAAATGCACGCATCAAGCGCCAAGTGCAGCTTGCATTCTGATCAGTTTACAGGCTTTCATGCAGAAGTCAGATGCAAAGGCCTGCAAAACTCTGTGCTTTCAAAGAACATGCATTTGCCGCTTTTAAACTCAATCAGCAAGTCACAATATAAAGCATTAATAACACCATAACACGCACTCCTGAGGAGATTAGCATACTCAAGCCTGTCAAAGCAAAGCAATGATTCAATCACACACGCAAACATCTCAACTGCATTAGTCCACTTCATAGTGTGGCGCTCTTCGACTGACAAGCGGCCGATAAATGACAATGACACAGCTGGGGGTTTCAGATAATCAGTTCTGACTCCGGTCGATGGTAAGCTGGATAATCAATGACGATGACGTTACGGTGCTGCATTATAGACTGACAAACAGTCCAGGTTCACGTCACGCGGTCTAAACATGTTTCAGTGCGTTTGTACATCACGCATGTGTGTGTTTCAGCAGAGATGAGATGCTCAGCCGTTACACATCAACATACATATGTTATTACATACAGTTTTTGCTTCATAATGTCTTGATAAATGTACATTTATTTATTTTATTTTTTAAATTGTATTTATATCTATAATTTTTACATTATTTATTTTATAATTTAATTTTTTATCTAATTTTTATGACTAACAATTACTTAGCACCTTATTTTAATACAATTTTCATTTATTGATAATATTCTATACTTTTCATTACTTGTGCCTAGAGAGCGTTTTTATATTACATGCACCAAAATACAAGCCAGAAATGTTGCACATGAATAAATACAGAACACATGAACAAACAGGCCTGTCTCGAGTCCTGAGGTCACTAAAAATACATCAACATGTACTGTACGTATGATCTGAAGCTGTTGCTGCGGTCGAGCAGCGAAACCCGTTTAGAGATGCACTGCACTGTTAGCAGACTCTGTTTAACTTCACTCAAGCATGCTGGGAGAAGCACAAAGCAGCTCTGCAACACAACACACACGGACTGTTTGTTTCTAAAGATCAGTGCAGAATATATATATATTAAAATTAAGTGTATTATTTTTAATTAAATTTATTTTAAATTTATCATTCAATGATAGTGATAGATCAGTGTCTAGTTCATCCGTCATGCTGCGTCTCTACAGCTCCGCACAGTAAACACAGTAAACACAGTAAACACACGCGTGTGGAGCGGAGTATCTCTCGGCTGAAGGGTGTGGTTACAGTGATGGGGGAAAGCTGAGGACTCTAACCCTCTGTGTTCCCGTCAACAGCAAGTCAAGAGTTAATCTGTCACAGGCTTGATCACAGCTGCTAATGTGAAGCCCCGAAGCTGCCCCACACGACACCGGCCCCAGATTTTAATATGCTTTTTAATTCAGGAAAAATGTGAATAATAATATTGTAATATTATATTAAAAAAATTTAAATAGCAAATTTTAATAACATTTTTAATTCAGAAAAATGTGAATAATAATATTGTAATATTATATAACACACACACATTCCTGTGCAGTCTCACACACACCTGTGCACACTCACACACACGCACTTACACACACAAACACACACACACACTCACGCACACAAACACACACACACACACACACACACAGAGGGCACTCAAACCTGCAGATATCAGAGATTCACGACGAGTGAGGAGCTCTTTAAAACTCCTGAAGTCGTGTGCTCAGTTCTCTACTCAAACACGAGGCTTCACCTGTCTTTTCCGCAAAACAAAAGTCCAACCGCAGTCCCCACAGACAGAATTCATAAACATAAACTCAACAGCCCATGAAGTTAGGTCTGAATCCTCACGCAAATCAATAAATCCATTCACACGCGTCTCAGGTTCCTGCTTTAGGAGAGCGAGAGATTCCTGTTTGACTGACAGATGCTGATGCCGCTCGATTCACGTGTGCAGATGAATGTACTGCTTCGTACAGCTTCAAGGAAGGAAACCCTTTACTGATCTTTATCAGAGCTAAATGAGCCTCAACACAAATTACTCCTGTAATGTGATACGTTTTTACATTTGCACTACATTTAGCAGATGCTTCTATTATTGTGGACTTTTGTTTGGTCTCTTGTAGCCCTCAAACTGACTTGTAATTACGTCTGTGTGTTCAACAGCGTTCAGTGTTTGTATTCAGATACTGTAAATACTGTAAAACAGCATCAAACAGTTTTATAAAATGTAGAAAACCAAATAGTTGGATGTTGATAATCTAATAAACACATGCAAATATTGGGTAAAATATGTTTTATAAGATATGAACCATATATTTATGATATTAAATATTTTTAAATATTTTGTTAAATAATATTTAACAATATTTAAATATTAAATAATATTTTTGGTAATGCATTGTGTAAATCTTATGTTGATAAGCTAATAAACACATGCAAATACTGGATGTAATACTTAATTTTTAACTATTTTCTATCAATATTTTTGATAGTAAATGCATTGCTATATTATATATAAAATATATCATGTTGATAAGCTAATAAGCATGCAAATATT
The DNA here is from genome assembly GCF_001515625.1 of Sinocyclocheilus rhinocerous. Lineage (NCBI taxonomy): Eukaryota > Metazoa > Chordata > Actinopteri > Cypriniformes > Cyprinidae > Sinocyclocheilus > Sinocyclocheilus rhinocerous. Next base: position 22,264 of record NW_015630341.1, on the reverse strand, counting down.
GGTGAAATACTTCATTTCTAATTAGATGTGAACTATTCTCTATCAATGTTTTTAGTATTAAATGCATTATGTTATATTGACATTATAGTTATATTGACATTATAGACATTAGATAAAGTAATTAGAACATTTAAATATTGGGTGAAATACAAATTTTTAATTAGATTTCAATTATTTTCTGTCAATGTTTTTAGTAGTAAATGCATAGTTATATATAAAATATATAATAGTTTGACAGTAGATTTATGTTAGCGTGTTAATACGCTATAATTAAATGTTTATAAAACATTTACAAATTAATGTTTTATTCATTTCATAAAATATTTATGTTACATTTCAGAATATAAAGCAATGTTAATTCAGCTCTTAATTTGTGTCTCAAATATGTGTCCCTGCAGCACAAAACCAGTCTTAAGTCGCTGGGGTATATTTGTAGCAATAGCCAACAATACATTGCATGTGTCACGTGTGCCTACTGTGCTGGAGCGAGGAGACGCGGAGACGTAGGAGATTCCAATAAACAGAGCTATTAAAGGGGTCATATGATGCGATTTCA
>NW_015630341.1:20810-21563 GCF_001515625.1 Sinocyclocheilus rhinocerous | reverse complement strand
GCAACGTAACGCGTAAAAAGACAGTATAAGTCATTATAATCAGTAATTATGTCCCCACTGGATGCAACGAATGCCTCGTTTATAATGGGTTTTCACGTTTTTGAATCATCGCCTGACAGGGCATCATCACAGTATGGTGAGGGGCGTAACATTTCTGTCTCACGCTTGAGGTATTCGGCCAATCATAACGCATTGGATAGCTGGCCAATCACAGTACACCTCGCTTTTTCAGACCGATGAGTTTTGTAAAAATCGACGCGTTTCAGAAAGGCGGGGCATAGAGGAGAAACAATAATGTACAGTATGTGGAAAATAATGTGGTTTTTTAACTTTAAACCGCATAAACACATTTCATTACACCAAATACACAAAATAATGTTCTTTTTAGCAGCATCATATGACCTCTTTAATGAACAGAATACCAGGAAAGCACACATAGCACTGGGGTAAGACGAACAATTCCGGACAAGGTTAATTCAGAAACACAGTGTTTATATAATCAGAACAAAACAAGGAAATCAATGGGACACAGCTGGAATAAAATAAACACAATAAGTGCAGGAACAGGAAGACCAAGTAAGGACATGGAAGAGAGCAGAACACACACAAAACACGGAACAGAGTCTGACATTACTCCCCCCTCCCGGAAGGCGCGTCCTCACGCCATAGAACAACAGAGGGGGGACACGGGTGGAAACTTGGGAGGAGGCTCAGGAGGAGGACGGACACCCGGGAGGGGGCCGGCAGACAGAG
>NW_015630341.1:9410-20759 GCF_001515625.1 Sinocyclocheilus rhinocerous | reverse complement strand
TCACTGGGCTAAACTCGGGGACTGAAGCCGACACTGGAGCGAGCTCTGGCGGACTTGACATCGGAGCGGCCGGCGGAGGGGTTCCGGATCGGGATCGGAGGCTCTCCAGACACCGGATGACCGCCTCCTTCCAGTTGAGGTTGGTGGTGTCTAGGAGCTCCGTTGACTGATGGTAAGTGACCCCGAGCCGGAATAGCGTCACGAGGGTCTCCCCATCGAGGGAGCGGGTCGAGGCTCACCTGAGCCATGGCGATGAACATCGCTCGTTCCTCCATGTTGGCGGGGAGAAACGAAATGGAAAACAAAAGACTTATAAAACAAAAACAAAAACACAGGAGAAGGGGTGCCGCTTACTTTTCTGTTTTGGTCCGGAATTCTGTCACATGTGCCTACTGTGCTGGAGCGAGGAGACGCGGAGACGTAGGAGATTGCAATGGGACACAGCTGGGATCAAATAAACACAATCAGGGCAGGACTAGGAAGACCAAATAAGGACATGGAAACACATGGGGAGCAGAACACACACAAAACACGGAACAGAGTCTGACAGTATGGGTCAAAAAAAATTATTAGGATATTAAGTAAAGATCATGTTCCATGAAGATATTTTGTAAATTTTCTACCGTAAATATATCAAAGCTTAATTTTTGATTGCTTAAGAACTTCATTTGAACAACTTTAAAGGCGATTTTCTCAATATTTAGATTTTTTTTGCACCCTCAGATTCCAGATTTTCAAATAGTTGTATCTCAGCCAAATATTGTTCTATCCTAACAAACCATACATCAATGGAAAGCTCATTTATTTCGAAAAATTGACACTTAAGACTGGTTTTGTGCTCCAGGGTCACATATATTTTAAAAAAGTACCGATAAGAATACCATTAAAGTACTGGATCGATAAGCAGTATCGGTAAGAGTAGTAATACCGTTAAAACCTTAACGATACCTATCCCTAGAAAACACGTTTGATGCTGTATGTGTGTGAGCGTCACACAGCAGGGGTCGAGTTTAAAACGCAGCGTGACCTTTACCCTCTAATCAAGCCACAAACTCCCGCACCTCCTTTGATTCATCTGTTCGTTTCAGCTATAAAAGCGGCTGATCTGCCATTTAACAAAACAAACCTCTCAACTCAACTCGCCCCGAAACGAAGCCACCGACGCACACCGGCGGAGAAAACCTCTGTAGATGTCAGCGACGCAAACCAGCTGTTTGAGCAAATTGAGCAAACGCTGCTGAAGCCAGACGTCAGAAGACAGGCAGCCATGTTTCTGCACATCTAACCTGTCTGTATGTCACCGCAGCGAAAACCTGGAACTTACCGGGACACGTGCAGCCTCCCACCGACATCTTCTCACATCACCGTCTCCGGAGCCGCGGCCGAACGCTGGAACAGAGACGATGAAATTCTCCTGCTGCTGCTGCTGCTGCTCACATGGGCGTCTGTTTCACACACACACACACACACACACACACACAGCGTCACTGAGAGCCAGAGAGGGAGGAGAGAGAGGGAAAGGTTAAAAAAAGACCAAGCACAAAAGACTGAGAGAGCAGAGAGAGAGACAGAAGCAGAGCGAGACGCATGTAATCTCTGCGCTTCTTCAATACAAATTCACGTTTCAGTGTAATCTGGTGTTTAATCAGTTTACAGGTCAAAGAAGCATCTAATCAATCGACTAATTCGGGGGTTTTAGATGCCACGGACCCCAAATATGATCATCCTCACACCCCCATCCTAAAATGTAAAAGGCATCTATATAGCTTCTTGTGTAAAGATGCAATTACACCATGAAAAATTATATTATAAATTCATCTACAATATTATTGGGAAAAATATTTAAGGTTCTATTATGTTACTGTTCTAATTTTATGTATTTGTTTGTTTGATAAAAATTTTATTATTTCAGATTTTTTAAATTATATTATATTATTTTTATTTTTCAAATACAACATGACTCATGCATTCATTCCTTCGTTAATGTATTCATTAAATCTTTCATTTTTCTGAATTTATTTTTAATATTTATTTATTTATTTAAAATGTTTTATTTAATTATTTAATAACTTATTTTTTATTTTCTTTATCTTATTTTTTATTGTTTAATTATTTGTAAATTTTTACACCACTTTACTCAAAACTCTTCCTCGGACTTTCGCTGGCCCCTAATTCTTAATGCATGTGATCTAATTAATTTCCTAGTATGCTGATTAATTAATCCAATGAATCAAATAAACTGCATACCAATATTTTCCACAAAATGACGATAATTCAAAAACATTATTATGGCAAAGTATATCAGTGGACAGACAAGAAGTGTCTTCAGAAGTCAATATAATGTTCATACATCACTGAAAAGTCACAGATGAAAGTGTCCTGAATGAACCGAATTCAGTGTCAAGTTAACAGAAATCAGCTCAATACCACCTTTAGGAAGCATATTTAGTTTGACTTTTAGATAGTCATAATCGCCATTGTTGATTTAAAAAAATCATTGATCTACACACTCTTTGATCTTATATTTTAGAGTATTTGTGGAGTCAATTATTTCTCCTCTGAGGTTTTTTGAGGCTACGCTGCTCTCGCTCAGACAAAATACCTCTGGCTCTGTTCCAAATCCTAGTGAGCTGCCTATAGAGGCGGCATTGTAAGGCATTGTAAAGCACAGTCATGTTGCCCTCTAAGATGCCTACTTTTGCTCACATGAAAGCAGCTCGTCACACTAGACTCCATTCACTTCTATTCATACGCACATGAACACAGGACACTCGAAACACAAGCTCATGCTAAGAAATGTCTTCGTCTGTAATGCCTCAGCACTGATGAACTCTGACCTGTAGATTCTCAACATCAGAGCATCAGAGGATCTAAACGTCACAGATTGACAAAGAACACAAACACATTTAACAGCCTCATATATAATACAACATAATGAATTTAATACCAAAAAACATTGATAGAAAATAGTTCAAATCTAATTAGAAATTAAGTATCTCATCCAATATTTGCTTGTGTTTATTAGCTTGTCAATATGATGGTGTCAAACTATTATGTATATTTTATATATAATATAACAACGCATTTAATACCAAAAGCATTGACAGAATCTTTTTTATTATTTAATTTATAAATGTTAGTTACTAAATAATTTTTTTGTTTACTTTTTATTATTTTTAATTGTTTATACATTTTTTGTTTATTTACGGATTTTAATCTAATTTTTATGTATTTGTTTATTTTTATAATTTTTAAAAAAATGTATTAGGAATTTAATTTATTTTTATTACTTATTAATTTGTGTTAATATATTGTTATTTATTTATTTATTATAATTTTTTTAAATTTATTTACTAGATTTTTTGTTTTGTTTTGTTTTGTACATTTTCTACAATGTTTTTCACCATGGCAATGTGGCAGATCACACGTGCACATAAACACACGTGTGCTTGCCCTTGACAGACAACCACCCAAACGACAACTCAGCGGAACCGGAGCAGAAACCGTATGAAGTCATTATGACCTGTTAGACATTTTAATTAGAAACGCTGTGATTGGTTCGTGATTGGGCAGATTTCTCAGGCGTCATCAGCAGTGTCGGGGGTAACGCATTACAAGTAACGTGAGTTACGTAATCAGATTACTTTTTTAAAGTAACTAGTAAAGTAACGCATTACTTTTTAATTTAGAAGGAAATATCGGAGTTACTTTTTCAAAAAAGTAACAGCAGTTACTTTGTTTCCATGTGTTGAGTGACAGCTCTGGTGTTGCCACGGTGACAGAAATCAGGAGAAAGTGCAGAGCGTTGTGTGTGAACATGATCTTACTGTAGTTCTAGACTAAATATCAACATGTGTTTACTCAAAAAAACTGATTCAGTGTTCCTCAAAATCAATAAAAACAGTGAAATGCAAACTCAGAATATTATACAAACCTGCAATAATTGTGTTAAATAAGTCAATCATTTATGTATTTAATCACATTTCATTAACCGATGTCTTTGCTACTGACATTCGATGATCTATTTTAATCATACTAATAAGCAAAAATCTAAACTTTCTTCTCCTGCGTCAGATTCTTCATGCTGCGCCCTCTACTGTACAGACGTGAATTTACATTCCTTTAGCCTGAGCCGTATTCATTTCACTTCTGTTGTGAAAGCGCTTTTACATTTGTAAAAGAAGCACTTTATATATTCAAAACAAACAAATAAGCCCCGCCCAGATTTACAAAGTAACTCAAAAGTAACGTAACGCATTACTTTCCATAACAAGTAACTAAGTAACGTAATTAGTTACTTTTTTAGGGAGTAACGCAACATTGTAATGGATTACTTTTAAAAGTAACTTTCCCCAGCACTGATCATCAGAACTGCAGGTTGCGTTGGAGATCTCAACAAGTCACATTGTCTGCTGAATAATTAGCTTTATAACAAAAACAAAAGTCAAGGATATAGCCGAGTTAAGGCTGCTCTCTGCCTGCTCAAAATGCAGTGTAAATACGCAATGCTGCATAAAAGCCAGACTTAAGTTATGTCTGTTCTGACCTCACGTATCACAGTATACAGTCGTAACTGCGGTGTAAATGCATTTATGCCGCCTCTGAGCAGCTTTGAGAAAGACACCTAAATGCTGCTTCAGAATTGAATCAGTAACTCTGTATTGTTTTCAAGTGAATTATCAAGTCACATTTACATGAGAAGAAACTTACCATAATAATATGAAGACTTGAGACTTATGGACAAGCATTTTGTCTTGTTCCAATAACAGATTTGTTTTCACTTGCTTTAAGCCTAAATATCTCTAAATGTGTCATTTCTTATTTTTATTTTTTAGATTTTTCTTATTTTTATTTATATAATATCTTTAATTTTTTATTTCTTATTTTTTATTTATTTATTAGATATTTTATCCGATCTTTTTATACGTTTAGATTACATGCGCCGTCATTAAGCTTTAAAAACTCTAATAATTAAATAAATGTAATCCATTTTTTTCGTGATGCCTAAATTTAGTTGTGGCATTTAAAATGATGTGTTTTTATTTATTTATTATTTTATTTTATTTTACAAAATAGTATGGTTATGAAAAATAAAATTACAAAAAAAATAAAATAATTACCATCTTATTTGTATAAATCAGAATTTGAATATTGGTGCAGCTCATGGTTTTGTCCAAACATATAATGCAGTGATTGAGAGCTGAAGAAATAAAGGCTCCTCAGAAGATGTGAGATGTTCTGGAGGCTTGTGAAGATCATTCCTCCGCTGAGGAACAGTCAAAGTAAAGCTTCTGGAAACAAACGCTCCTCAAAAGATCCTGAGGATCAGATTTGAGACTCTAAAACATGATTGATGGAGAATCAAGTAAAGCTGAGCTGCTTCAGTCCAGTAAGTGTTCATCTGGAGATATTACTGCAGTTATTCTGATGTATTCTGAGTGTCACATGCGCAGCTTCTGTGTAAATTTGGCATTAAATATCTAGAAGTGTGTGTGTGTGTGTGTGTACCTGGTATTTATCACGTTATGGGGACCAAATGTCCCCACAAGGATAGTAATACTAGTAAATTTTGACCTTGTGGGGACATTTTTGAGGTCCCCATGAGGAAACAAGCTTATAAATCACACAGAATGAGTTTTTTTGAGAAAGTAAAAATGCACAAAGTTTCCTGAAAGGGGTAGGTTTAGGGGTAGGGTTGGTGCAGGGCAATAGCACATACAGTTTGTACAGTATAAAAACCATTACGCCTATGGAATGTCCCCATAAAACATGGAAACACAACATGTGTGTGTGTGTGTGTGTGTGTGTGTGTGCCTGGTATTTATCACGTTATGGGGACCAAATGTCCCCACAAGGATAGTAATACTAGTAAATGTTGACCTTGTAGGGACATTTTTGAGGTCCCCATGAGGAAACAAGCTTATAAATCATACAGAATGAGTTTTTTTGAGAAAGTAAAAATGCACAAAGTTTCCTGTAAGGGGTAGGTTTAGGGGTAGGGTTGGTGTAGGACAATAGCACATACAGTTTGTACAGTATAAAAACCATTACGCCTATGGAATGTCCCCATAAAACATGGAAACACAACATGAGTGTGTGTGTGTGTGTGTGTGTACATACCGAGCTGGTGAACCAGGTGGAGCTCTCACACACATCTGAGACTCCGAAACAGAAGCACTCAGTGCAGCCCTCAGGATTACTGTCCTGTAGGTTATAGAAGCCCTGCTTACACAGATCACAGCTAGAGCCCATCACATTCACCTGCGGAGAGAGAGAGAGATGAGGATTACAGCCCTGTACAGCCTAACACATGAAATAATAGTCAGAAAAATCTAACATGGTAGTTTAATGAACCTTTAGACAAATATAAAAGCTTTTGATATTTGCTCCATCAGGCGTTTATGCCTCATATAGTCTGACATAGTGAGAATATGGAGGAAAAGACCCAAACTGACCAAAAATATGCAGTTCGGTGCAGATGCAGATATTTATGTGATGAAATTCTGCTGCTTGTAATGGAAATCAGTGAGATCTTTCTTGTGTGTGAGTGAGTGTGTGTGTGTGTGTGTGTGTGTGTGTGTGCGGTCCTGTACCTCTGTACAGCTGTGATCTTTGTCAAAGCCAGTTGTTTCTCCCGTGTCGTTCTGTCATGTTCCAGCTCTCAGTTTCTCCGTTTTTCTGCACACACGTTCAGGTTCTCCTCTTCTGAGAGACGAACAGTGAGTAGAAAGACAGAAAAAGACGCTTCATCACCTGTTTCCTTTTACATTTGTGTTCTCAGCTCTCTCTGGGATCAGATGTTTGCACCACCACACATGACAGAGCAGCTTTTAGCGCTGTAGTAATAGGCTGGCGTCTTGCTGCCAATGGCTGATGAGGTGTCAGGTTAAAGGTCAGGGGTCCTCTATGCTGATTGATGTTCTCTGCAGACCAAAACACCCACACACACACACACACACTCACACACACACACACACTCACACTCACACACACTCACACTCACACACACACGTCAAGTGACATGATGAATAATACACAATTTAAAGGGCTAATTGACTTCTGTAGTATGGGGAAAAAAATACTGGAAGTCAGTGGGGACCAGAAACTGTTTGGTTACCAACATTCTTCAAAATATCTTCTTCAAAATAACTCATACAAGTTTGGAGCAACTTAAAGGGATATTTCACCCAAAAATGAACATTCTGTCATCATTTGCTCTCCCTCGTGTCGTTCCAAAACCTGTACGAGTTTCTTTCTTTAAAAGAAGATAGTTTAAAGAATGTTGATAACCAAACAGTTTCTGGTAGCCATTGACTTCCATTGAATTATTTTTCTGTACTATGAAAGTCAATGGGCACCGTTTGGTTATCAACATTCTTCAAAACATCTTCTTTTGTGTTCAACATAAGAAAGAAACTCATACAGGTTCGGAACAACTTGAGGATGAGTAAACCATGACAGAATTTTCCTTTTTCAATGAACAGTCACTTTAAATCGTAGTTTATGAACTTCATTTCTACCCACTAACAAAAGGAATAAATGTTAAAGAATACACTAGCTTGAGGGAAACGAAAAGTGTGTGTTTATGTTTGTGTGTGTGCATGCTTTCTCTCTTCTACATTTCATTTGAGAGGCTTTCTGGGTTTCCTGCCAAAGAGGCCACCGATACTGGAAACAAGGGAAGAGGAGGGTGAAGCGAGAGGAACAGGAGGAAGCTCTGTGACCGTCTGCTGGAGGTGAGCGGATCTACCTGTGTGTGTGCAGATAATGGAGATCTCTCAGGAGAAACGGCGGCAGCAGGGTCCGGATGGATCCGGAAGGTGACCCACTTTCACAGAGCTCCCTTCTGCTTCACAAGACACGCTGACCCCGTTTCTCAGAGAGAGAGAAAGAGAGGAAGAATTAACATCGGAACATCTGAGAATAATGCTCTGCTGACTTTGGAAAACAGGACTTTCCTTGTTCTTTGAGTAAAATAATGTAATATAATGCTCTTTACTGAAATTATGTCACAGGCGAAAACATTGTTATCATGTTCTGGTCAATTTTGAGATTTTGGTCTATTTTGCTTTCATAATATGTGACCCTGGAGCACAAAAGCAGTGTTAAGTCGCTGGGGTATATTTGTAGCAATAGCCAACAATACATTGTATGGGTCAAAATTATAGATTTTTCTTTTATGCCAAAAATCATTAGGATATTAAGTAAAGATCATGTTCCATGAAGATATTTTGTAAATTTCCTACCATAAATATATCAAAACTTAATTTTTGATTAGTGATATGCATTGCTAAGAACTTCATTTGAACAACTTTAAAGATGATTTTCTCAATATTTAGTTTTTTTTGCACCCTCAGATTCCAGATTTTCAAATAGTTGCATCTCCTCCAAATATTGTCCTATCCTAACAAACCATACACCAATGGAAGCTTATTTATTCATCTTTCAGATGATGCATAAATCTCAATTTCACAAAATTTACCCTTATGACTGGTTTTGTGCTCCAGGGTCACATATTAGTTTATGAACATCTAACAAAAGGAATAAACGTTAAACAATACACTAGTTGAAGGAAATGAAAAGTGTGTGTGTGTGTTTTCTCTCTTCTAGGTTTCATTTGAGAGGTTTTCTGGGTTTCCTGCCAAATTCTGAGAGGCCACCGATACTGGAAACGAGGGAAGAGGAGGGTGAAGCGAGTGCGAGAAATGCAGGAACAGGAGGAAGCTCTGTGAGCGTAGCACATCGTCTGCTGGAGGTGAGCGGATCTACCTGTGTGTGTGCAGATAATGGAGATCTCTCAGGAGAAACGGCGGCAGCAGGGTCCGGATGGATCCGGAAGGTGACCCACTTTCACAGAGCTCCCTTCTGCTTCACAAGACACGCTGACCCCGTTTCTCAGAGAGAGAGAAAGAGAGGAAGAATTAACATCGGAACATCTGAGAATAATGCTCTGCTGACTTTGGAAAACAGGACTTTCCTTGTTCTTTGAGTAAAATAATGTAATATAATGCTCTTTACTGAAATTATGTCACAGGCGAAAACATTGTTATCATGTTCTGGTCAATTTTGAGATTTTGGATTCAGCTTCAGATGATGTATACATCTCAATTTAGAAAAATTGACACTTAAGACTGGTTTTGTGCTCCAGGGTCACATATGTCAGACTAGAGGAAAGAAAACATCCAAAATACACATTTAAGAGTTTATTTTATTGCACTTTATCTGTAGATCTCAATTTCAATATATATCTTTAAAGAGTTTTTTCTCCACTTCTGCAGCACTTACAAACACCAAAACTTAGAGTTTTATTCCTTTCTATATTCTGAAGGTTTTTACTGAGGGGTTTGTTCATATATCAATCACACTGATTTATACATTTATACTTATTCCTAAAAATATGGTGAATTTTTATGGTAAATTTTATTATGGTGAATATTGTTGACAGTATTTTCTGAATTATGGAGTAATATTTTGCCTCCATAGACATAATTTCCCTAGTTGATTGATTACATTGAGAATTGCAGACTTTTTTGTATTACAAGTTTTCTTAAATGTTATGTTTAAATGCACAAACGTTGCATTATCTAATTAATTATGATCTAATTTGCATATATTTCCCGAACATAAATCTGAACATTGGATAAAGCCAGGTCCAAAATTCTTGTTTGATTTTGTTGACATATTAGAGTTGAAGATTTTTACAGAAGGGATTTTGGATTTGTCTTTTTATCACTCCATAAATCAGAAAATACTGTGAAACATACAGAAAAAATAAATTTTCACCATGTTTTTAAGAATAAAAACTCAGGTGAATGATATACATACAAACCCCTCAGTAAAATTCTTCAGAATATAGACAGGAATAAAACTGCTAAGTTTGGTGTTTGTAAGTGCTGCTGAAGTGAAAATAAAACTCATTTTGAGAAAACAACTTTTAACGACTTAGATATGCACTGTAATTGAAATCTACAGACGCAAATAGATAGTGTAATAAAAAAAACACTTAAAATGTGTATTCTTGACATTTTCATTCCACTAGTCTGAAAGAAAATATTAGTTCAGTTCTGTTCACCTGTGGTGACTTAAATATTAAGAAATCTTCATCTTCAAATCACAATCATGAGCTCATTAACTAGGGATGAACCGATATTCAAATTAGCAAGTACAGAGATGTTGATGATTATTTTCATGTTATGGCCAATAACCATTAAATTTTGTCTAAATAAATGAAAAATAAAACACTAAAAACCTAAATCAATCGTTGCAGGCATTATAATAATGTACATTACATTGAACGGTGTTGTTAAATTATTATTATAGTTTTTAATTTAAAATCAATTACCAATACCAATAAATTAATTTAAAAAAAACTAAATTTAGAGATGTTTATGGCTAAAATCAGTGTTATTTACAGATATACTGTTATATTTTTTTGTTAATAGATTTTATTAGTTTTTTTTAATATCTCTATATAGTTTTCACTAAGTTTTAGTTTATTTAGTTTTAGTTATTTTAGTACTTCAACTTAAAATGATCAAAAATTAGAAATGTTTTCTGGGCAACTAGCTGACATAAAATATGTTTAAGTTAAATTCATCTTATTTCAGTCAATGTTTATTTCAAGTAATGAAAATGTTTTTATGTTTTATTTAATGGTAATTAACAGTGCTTAAAACAAGTGAAAACAAATCTGCTAATGGAAAGAAATAGTCTCAAAAGTTTATTATCTTATGGTAACGTTAAATTTCTTCTCAAAATGTATCTTGATATTTTACTAGAAAACAATACAGAAATGCTGATTTAAATGTGTATTATGTTATTGAAATAAGGAGTTGAAGAAATTAATATTTCACTTTAAATAAACAATCCATTATTTGGCCCCTAATTAATTAAATAAAAGCAATGTGAATTAACAGAAAATGAATAATAAATCGTTACTGATTAAAGCCTAATAGCCAATCTGCCCTACCTGACAAAATGGACCACTAGATGCCACAAATAAAATAAAATATGTAAAATAATAGTAATTTCAAAGCCTTAAAGTGACTTTGCTAATTTAGAATACAGTAAAACGAATCTGAGGTAAAGTGATTAGACCGTTGTAAGTTGTTGCCTAGCAACTGCAACGACATTTTTTTTTAAACGTATTCAAGGCGAGCTGTCATTTTCCCGGGAACCTCCGCATCACGTGACTCACCCGGCGGCGCCTAGTGTGCAGCTCTTCTCGCCGAATCAAAATGGCGGCGCCGCATGGCGTAAACCCGAAGGATTTAAAGTGTGATTTTACGGACCATACAGCAGCACAGGCGCACCGCGACTCTCAGGTCTCATATATGTTTCTGTTGTATG
>NW_015630341.1:0-9364 GCF_001515625.1 Sinocyclocheilus rhinocerous | reverse complement strand
ACAGAAAATGAATAATAAATCGTTACTGATTAAAGCCTAATAGCCGATCTGCCCTACCTGACAAAATGGACCACTAGATGCCACAAATCAAATCAAATATGTAAAATAATAGTAATTTCAAAGTCTTAAAATGACTTTGCTAATTTAGAATACAGTAAAACGAATCTGATGTAAAATGATTAGACCGTTGGAAGTTGTTGCCTAGCAACTGCAACGACATTTTTTTAAAAACGTATTCAAGGCGAGCTGTCATTTTCCCGGGAACCTCCGCATCACGTGACTCACCCGGCGGCGCCTCGTGTGCAGCTCTTCTCTCCGAATCAAAATGGCGGCGCCGCATGGCGTAAAACCGAAGGATTTAAAGTGTGATTTTACGGACCATACAGCAGCACAGGCGCACCGCGACTCTCAGGTCTCATATATGTTTCTGTTGTATGTCTGCAGATGTTTATATAAAGACGCTGTGGTGTAGAAATGACGCTCGGCATGTGAACACGTGGACGCCAGCGCGTGTTCGAGGCGGATGTGAAGTTATGCACGCGTTATAAATCTGGAGAAATGCGCTATTAAGATCTTCTTAACGACTCAAAGGTGGTTTAGTTTGTCGATCGATGTCGTTTAAGTGGTTAAACAATGTCCTTTTTCACAAACTATATTCAGTAAAGTGCTTTCCTGTAGTTACCTGTAGTTTTCCTGTAGAAATAAAATGGAAGTTCACGGATTGTAGAACTGTTGTAATTCCTTATCATAATGACTTTACAGCTTTGACTTGACTGGAATAGCGAGTTTAGAGTTTATTCTGCGAGATCTGAATCCGACATTGTTTTGTGTTATCCACAGGTTGAATTTGGAAATCACGATGTTCCTGTCTTCGAGCTGGATGTCGGAAGGATCTCAGATGCTCTTCACGGAAGCCTGGATCCGTCCATTTTATCCATCTTTCAGGAGAAGATGCTGAAGGATAGCGTTGAGAGCGAGGCGTCGCTGTTGTCCGCTCTGACCGAGATGTTGGATAGCGTGGACGTCGAGACGCTTTCGCCGTTCGACACGCTGCTGGACGCGGAGATTTTCGCAGTTCAGAAGGGTTCAGACCACACGGTTAGACCACATGGACATGAAAAAATGGGCATGTTGTCGTTGTTTAGTGTCTCAATAATCACTACCGGTCAAAAGTTTGGGATCAGAACGGTTTTTAATGTTTTTAAAGGAGTGTCTTCTGCTCATCAGGGCTGCATTTATTTGATCAAAAATACAGGAAAAAAGGTACTATTGTGAAATATTATTACGATGTAAATTTTATATTGTAATAACATTTTGCAAGATTACTGTGTTTTTCTGTATTTTTGATCAAATAAATGCAGCCTTGATGAGCAGAAGAGACTTCTTTAAAACACATTACAAGTCTTACTGATCCCAAACTTTTGACCGGTAGTGTATATACAATGTGTTAAGATATTTACTTTGTCAAATGTGTTTCCGTCACAGCTCAGGAATCTGCTTCATTTGAGCCAGACGTCACCGGATCGGCCCAAAATCTCTCAATCACCAGCCGCAAAGTCAGGAAGAGTACGTTTCCTTTATTGAGCCGATTCATGCACCGATGACGGATGAAGTCAAACTAGATATTTGTGTAAATCAAACTGTTATTGGAGCAGCTTCTGTTCAGCTGTGTCGAATCTAGAGGTCGACCGATACTGGTTTTGGCCCAGTTTTAAATAATTAGCTGATTACCGATTAATTGGCCAGTAGTTTAATTGAAAATTAGTGCTGAACTTTATGACAAAATTAACTATAATCACTAATCGTGATAATTTTTTGTAATTAACAAAATAAATCAAATGAAAAAATAGTTGCTTCATCACACACTAATTTTTATTTTATTGTCATGAAATATATAAATTAGGTATTTCCAAATGGCATGTACAATACTTATTATATACAATAAATAGTATCTATCCATCTACCTCATATAAAAAAAATAGTATAATATAATAGTAGTATATATAGTTACGTTAAATATATATTACGTATTATATGTATTTTACCTTGCTTCTGTTTCTTTTGCACATAAATACTTAAAAAAGTAAAAAGTTTATTTTGTAAAAACAGAGCTAAGTTTTTAAAACTATGTTTTTATTCAGCAACTATCTTATACGAGTGATTTTATTTAACGGTAACTATATGTATATATATATATATATATATATGTGTGTGTGTGTGTGTGTATAATATATATATATATAATCACGATATAGTAATTTTTGGTTTAAATAAGGTATTTATTATATAAATATTTTTGAAACCATAGAAATTTCATAATTCTTGTCACAATATCACAAAAAAAACTAATACTAACCTAAATTAAAAAGCGTAATCAAATGTATAAAAACACTGCATATTCTTGACTGTGTAAATTAAATCTATATTTCTTCTTATTAAAGTTAGAAAAGTGATTTAGTCAAGAGCAGTGAAAGATTTTCTCTCTTGTTGTTTGATTAACATGAAGGACAGACAGCAGGAATATTACGCTGCTGTCACTTTAAGAGCTACCTGCATCCAGTATACTGTTACTAGGGCCCTAATCGCAGAATCCAGTCATAAAAATGGAATTTAATGTATAATGCGGAATGTTACAGAATTTGCCACATTTTGGATGAATACATCAAAACTACTGTATGTCAGTACACTCAAATAAAAACACGATATGGACTAGTGTCTGTTAATATTAAGCCGCAAAACTACTATTTAAATATGAATCCTGCATGTTCTGCGTGTCTCTGTGAATGAAAGGAACACATGAACATCAGCTCTAGAACTGCTCTGAGAGTCACTTCATAAGCATTTTACCGTTTCTTTCGAGAAAAAAATATCATCTACAAACAGAAACTTAAAGGTCGTCACAGGACCCTGTCAAAATAAAAGTTCGGTTTAACTTGAATAAACTGTGACAGAAATATATTACTTAATTTAATGATAGTTCTACTACTACTACTACTAATAAAATTATCATTAAAACATCATTTTTTAAGGAATATTTACCAGTAAAATTATTTAACAGAAAAATGTAAATACACAACACAATATTTCTAGAAAAAATAAATAAATAAATAAAATAATAATAATTAAATAAAATTAAAAATAAGTTAATTAGAGATGCTTTTGATTATTAAAATTTAATGAAACCATTCAAATGGAATCTAGAAAATTAATGGACAACACAGAATTTGGTAATAAATTGCTGTTAAATTGTGTACATGCTTTTTGATTAATATTTTTAATTTAGCCATTAACCCCTTAACTGTCACCCCCCATTTTTTAAAATAGGCATTAAAGTGCGCTATCCAAACTTAAATTGTTATAATTCATGAACACTTTGGAATATAGACCTAAGGTTGGTCTCTTTTTAAAGACGACAGTCCGCAGATTATTGCAGAAGTGGAATTCTTTCAAAAAATTAAAATATCAAATAGTTTCTGTGAGATTTTATTTAGGGCGTTATACCACAAACAGCCACCGGGTGCCACCCAAACTCCTTTGAATGTTTTTGATGCATTTTTCTGTCACAAATGTCTAGATTTCTCTGCCAATATTGCTTCTATCACAACCACCAAATATGGAATCCTGAGACTCAGACCTTTCCAACGATATGTTTTATGTGAAGATTATAAAAAGTTTGTAAAAGGCCGTAATGCATTTTGTATTATGACACTTGACACCGCCCACTAAGGGGGAGGAGACCGCCAAAAGATTTTAAAGTACCATTTCCATGGTAACGCAATGTCCGATTTCAAAATGGTTTTCACAGGATGAATCTTGGGCTTCTTAAGCTTTCAAACGATATATAATTTATGATGAATACTAAAACATTTGATAGAGAAAAAGGACAACAAAATAAAAGAGCGCCAAGCGTCCCACAGGTGCGACGGTGACAGTCAGAGAAAACTGAAAATTTACAGAGAAAATTAAAATGGAAAAAAATGAATTTGGAGGAAAAAATAAAACAGATTTCATACGGCCCTGTGTTACACCCCTAGCAACTATTGTCGCTTATTTTTCCCGATAACCACAGTTCCAAGATGAAGATTGTGCCAATTAATCTGCAAAAACTGTATATCGCTCGACCTCTAGTTTCAATGTTTTGTGTGTTTTTTCTTCTCCATCAGGAGGTCGTGATGTCAGACAGACAGTTGAGACCCCGTCGCCCTTCAGTGACCCACATTACACAGCGAGACGAGCGTGAGAAGAAGCGCCGCTCTGTGAGAACTTTCCGGCTCGAATCCGACCCCATATTCCCACAGGACGGACGCGAGTTACTTGCAGATTTAGTGAGACACATGCATCCGTACTGCGTCAGGACACGCCTGGAGAAAGAGACGCGAGTGTCTGCAGAGGAGGAGGAGTTTGTTGATGTAGAAGGTTACGAGGAACACATGCTGGACCAATCAGAACACGGACCAGACTTGAAGCCAAAAGCAGAACCAAATGCACAGAATACCAACAGCCAGGAAGAAAAAGTCGCATCTTTAGGGCGAAACGTTAAGATGATGCCTAAACGCAGCGCTTTAGTCAAAACCAGCGGTGTGAAGATGCGGGTGAAGAAAACGGTGACTTTTGCGTTTAATCTAATCTCCGTTCACGAGATTCCACCTGATGATGAGGAGATTTCTGAATCCACATCCTGTAAAACTGACATCACTTCCTCTCAGAAGCCCAAAGCGCTCAGTCTAGACCAGTACCGTCTCCTCAGACAGAACAAACAACCTCCGGAGGAGAAACGGATGGACTTTCGAACCAAATGGCCTTCGCTTCCCGAGCTTCCCAGGGAGCTTCCGCCAATCCTGCCCAAGCTGGATCCGAACACACCTTCTGGTGGGATATTACCAGCTGTTAAAGTGAAAACATCTCCATCCCAGCCGCAGGGAATCACACGTCACTCTCGGAAAGACGGCAGGAAGGCTGTAGAGCTTTGCATTGACCCTCCAAACCCGGTTTTGGTGCCCTTGAAACCCACACGACGCATAAACGCAACCCAGACCGCCTCAGAACCGCTCGGTTCAGACTCGAAACCAGACGTCTGTGTTTCTTGTGAAGAGGTTCGACTCTCTGAGGTCGTGCCAGTGACATCTGCTTCCAAACCCAGAACTGGACAGCAGAACCAGACGGCGTGTGGCGGAGACATCGGTGAGCAGACCGTTCGTCTTGTTGAAAAAGATATGGCCATGTTTAGAGACAATAACAGATTTGCTCGTCAATTACAATGCTTTCAAAGCAGGGTCAGTTTTCGTTTACTAAAACCATACAAAAACATTGTGCTACTTGAAATGTTGCCAGAGCAACATTTCTCATTTTCATTTAGTTTAACTTGATATACTAAAATAATTAAAATTAATAAAAACTAAATAGACAAATAACAAAAACTAAAAAAAATACAAAAACATAACAAAATGACGAAAATGAAAACAGAAAATATTAAAACGAAAATTAACTTAAAATATTAATGAAAACTATAATAGAAACTAAATAGACAATAAATGAATAAAAATTACAAAAACAACTAAAATAAAAATGGAAAATATAAAAACAAATTAATCTAAAATATTAATGAAAACTATAATAGAAACTAAATAAACAAAAATAAAAAATTAATAAAAATGACTAAAACACAACATAACTAAAATTTAAATAAAAATACAAAATATAAAAAAATCATTTAAAATATATATTTTTAATTTAACTTTAAAAAGATAAAAATAAAAAACTAATAAAAATGACAAAATCACAACAAAATTATTAAAGATTTAACTAAAATTAAAATTAAAAAAACAAATAAAAACAATTTTGATTTTAAAATATTTATAAAAACTGTAATCGAAACTAAATAAAAACTAAATTATACAAAAATAAATAAAACTAATAATGATAAAAACACAACAAAATTACTAAAACTAGCTAAAATGAAAATGGAAAATATAATTTAAAAAAAATATTAATGAAAACTATAATAGAAACTAAATAGACAAAAATAAAAAAACGAATAAAAATGACAAAAACAATACAATTCTTAAAGATTTAACAAATTAAAATGAAAACAAATAAAAACAAAAATTTGATTTTAAAATATTTATAAAAACTAATCGAAACTAAATAAAAACTAAATTATACAAAAATAAATAAAACTAATAATGATAAAAACACAACAAAATTACTAAAACTAGCTAAAATGAAAATGGAAAATATAATAAAAAAAAAATATTAATGAAAACTATAATAGAAACTAAATAGACAAAAATAAAAAAACGAATAAAAATGACAAAAACAATAAAATTCTTAAAGATTTAACTAAAATTAAAATGAAAACAAATAAAAACAAAAATTTGATTTTAAAATATTTATAAAAACTAATTGAAACTAAATAAAAAATAAATTATACAAAAAACTAATAATAAGGAAAAAAACAACAAAATTACTAAAACTAGCTAAAATGAAAATGGAAAATATTATTATTTTTTCAATATTAATGAAAACTACAATAGAAACTAAATAGACAAAAATAAAAAAAGAATAAATGACAAAATCACAATAAAATTCTTACAGATTTAATTGAAATTAAATTGAAACTAAATAAAAACTAAATTATACAAAAAAACTAATAATAAGGAAAAAACACAACAAAATTACTAAAACTTTAAATTAAAATGTAAAATATAAAAACAAACATGAATTCAAAATATTTATAAAAACTGTAATCGAAACTAAATAAAAACTAAATTTTACAAAAATAAATAAAACTAATAATAATGACAAAAACACAACAAAATTACTAAAACTAGCTAAAATGAAAATGGAAAATATATATATATTTTTAAATATTAATGAAAACTATAATAGAAACTAAATAAACCAAAATAAAAAAAAGAATAAAAAACACAACAAAATTACTAAAACTTTAAATTAAAATGTAAAATATAAAAACAAACACGAATTCAGAATATTTATGAAACTACAGTAATATATCGTGGCACTGAAATAACACATTTGTGTTTGTTTTGCAGGAATTGAAGCCGCTGATCTGACCAGCCTTTTGGAGCAGTTTGAGACTCAAGGTAAATGATAAATGCACGTTCGTTTATGATCGCCTGTAATTGAATAGACACTATCAGCTCGTTTACATCAGGTCAGATAAGAACAGTGTGCTTTATCAGCCCTGAATCATTCTCAGTCCATAAAAGCTCGTCTTGCCTTTTGCTTTCACTTGTGTGTCTCCTCGGGACAGAAGACGATTCGAGACGGTCCCAGTGTTATTAAAGCAGAATCATTAAACTCTCACTGAGATGATTATAATCAACCCTGCAGTTCATTAATGGCTTAATGGCTTTTGGAAATCCGCTCATAAACAGGGAACGAATGAACTGTTTGAAATGAGAAATTATGATTATTATATAAATTAATTAAATTAGGCAACATTGATTATATTGTGCCTTTTTTTTTTTTTTACATTTATTGTCTCTATTGTTCTAGATTTAGTGACTTTTCAAATCTTTTGAAAAAAAATGTTTTTATAAAAAAAAAAAAAGGAAATAGTGACAAATCATAATGACTTTTTTTTTTTTTTTGACAAATCTTAATTAGGTTTTCTATCATTTTTTTTGTCTATAATTTGGTGAAAATTAAATGTGGAGGCTTTTAATAAGCCTTTAAGGGTCTCTTTCTGCACTGTATATGAATCATATTTTCTTGCTTTTTATTATATAATTTATATTGTGCAAAAATAAACTAATAACTTTCTGTAGAACTGGGTTCTTAAAAAGTCTGTTTCATCAAATTTAAGGTAATAAATAGTCTTAAATTATATAGCAAAAGTCTTAATTATCATTTTTATCACTGAAAAACAGGATGCGGCTTAATGTGATTATTAAACATTTCAAAATAAGAGTCCCTGTGCATTTCATGCTTCTTTATAAATTAAAAGTCCCATATAAATGTATAAAATCTATTCATCTGGATATTATTGGTATTTTGGTTACACAGTGGACTGTATCTGGCATTTAATTAAAACTCTTTTGGCTTCTCTCTGGGCGATTATTGATCGCTATATAGATTTTACAAGTATTCATTCATTCATTCATTCATTATTAATCTTTAAGCACATTATCATATGAGCAGAATTAGAGGTATTGATCGACTTCTAATTCACATGTATTGATATATATGACCCTAGAGCACAAAACCAGTCATAAGGGTCAATTTTGTGAAATTGAGATTTATACATCATTAGCGCAATTAGTACATAATGCCATTATTAACATTTTAGCCTGTGCTTGTGTCACTGACCGGATTACTTCATTTTCTCCAGGACTAACTCCACCCGCCACACCTCCACATCAGATCTGGAGGCCCCTGGTGTCTGTCAAAGGGACGAAACATGAATCCATCAAGCCGTCGCCCAGCAAAACCATTCAGATAATCGAACCCCGCCCACTGCCGCCCAGTAAAACTCACTCAAAGCCCTCACTTCCCACCTTCACTCCTGCGATGAATCCCGCTCGAGCGTTCCTGGACCACGACTACTGCGGGATTCAGGGCAGTGAGACGTGTTTCGCGCACACAAACTCGCTGTCTGGTTCGGTGCTGCTGTCTCCTGACAGCTCCCCCTGCAGGATGGAGGCGTTCGAGGAGACGGAGTCTCTGAGGGGGCGGGGCTTGCGCTTCTCCTCCCGCTCTCTGAGCCCATTGGACCGCGGAAGGCTGAAGAGGCGGGGTTATGAATGCGGATACCGGCGCTCCAGTTCCAGGTCATGCTCCTCGTGTTCTTCATCGTCTTCATCATCATCTCGTTCCAGGTCTCGTTCGCCACCCAGAACAAGGTAAATGGAAGCTGTTCACACTAAAATACAGTAAAAATTTAGTTAAAATAAAGTATATAATAATATGAAAATATAATTTTAGTATATAATAATAATAAAGTATATAATAAAACACAAATTTGATATTTAATAATTAATTTATATGCATCCATTTAACAATAAGCAGCATTATAATATATATTATAAATAAATATGAATCAGAAATATATGTATATAATTAAAAATGATACGGTAAACATTAATTATTATTTAAAAAATTATATTTAGATAATAAAATTAACTAATTATTATTTAATCATTATTAATTATTTGAGTAATGGTGCAATCAAATCATTGTATAAAAGCTCATTTATATTCATCCTTGTAACAACGAACAGCATTATTTATATATATATATAATGTATATAATATAATAAACATATAATAATGTATGTAATATGTATACGTGTATATAAATAATGTATATACAGTGGGTACGGAAAGTATTCAGACCCCCTTAA
>NW_015630340.1:0-1475 GCF_001515625.1 Sinocyclocheilus rhinocerous | reverse complement strand
AGGGGAAGACAATAATTCAGATGTTTAAGTAAGGATTTGTCTCTGCATCAAATGATAAGTGAACAATAATAATAAAAAAACATAAAAATACATCTGTAAATATGTCGTATGATAATTAACAGACACGTGTAGCATGCATCATCAGTTAAAATTGACTATTACAACATTTAAAAAGCTTTCTGTAAAAAAGTTCAATGCAATGATTAGATTAATCAAGATTAGAACATTACCATGCATTTCTATTAGGATTTCTGTAATAATTATTCATGGTTATTAAAAGCACTTCTGTTGATCTCTGTATTTAATATTATATTTAAAGCATTCAGTACAGTATATGGAGCAAATATCAGTGAAAGCTGTACGCAAATATCCATAATATCACTGACATGAAGATAAATCTTGCTGTATTCTGGCCTGTTATTTGTAGAGTATTTTATTCTAACATTGTATTCATCACTATTTCCTCTGGGTGCTGCGAGTCCTTCCTACCTGCAAAATAATTCAACACTAAAGCATTTCCTGAGCTCTCATGAGTGCAGATCGTTCCAGATCAATGTGAATCATCTCAAAAACTCACCAGCTCTTCTTGCACAGATGATCTGAAGAAGAATCACAGTAGGAGCAGCAAACGCTGCAAACTCAACAATAATCACAATCACTGCAGGACAGATGAGAGACACAATCAAGAGAAAACAGAGAGACTCAGTCTGTGAAACTGGGAATGAAATCAAAGCTATGAAACGATGAACAATGTAAAGAGTGTGATACCTCTGAATAATAATCCAGCCGTCCTGCTGATTTCAGCTTCTGCTGGATCTGTGATCATGTCTGTTAGTTCAGTGCAAACATAATGAACCTGACTTCAGCTTCTGCTGGATCTGTGATTATGTCTGTTAGTTAAATTCAGAGGTGGACGAAGTACAAAACTCCATTACTTGACTCTAAAGTACTGATACTGCTGGTCAAATATTACTCCATTACAAGTGAAAGTTATAAAGACAGATAGTTACTTAAGTAAAAGTCACAAGTTTCCATAAAAAATAATACTCAAGTAAAGTACAGATAGTGAAAGTGTACTTAAGTTCAGATAACTCAAGCAAATGTATTCATTACTGTCCACCTCTGGTTCAGTTTTAAACATGATGGTTTGTTTAGATGTTCATTATCACATCAGCTTCACATCACAGAAATGATAAACATGTAGTGGAGCCTGTGTGAACTATTAGTAAATGAAAACATACCAGCATAAAAAGCAGAAGAATCAAACATATAGTTTTGTTTTTCCTCACTTAATGCAAAAACCACACTCTCCAGAAGTTCAGCATCAGATTTTCGAGAGTGACACTATGTCCAGTATTAGTGCATTCAGGAATAATCCAGTATGTTCTGTACACCAAATTAACTTAAACTAAACAAAATTTTTTTATTTTTTTTTATTTATTAAACTGATTATATGTGAGCGACTCCAGACTTCT
>NW_015630339.1:0-518 GCF_001515625.1 Sinocyclocheilus rhinocerous | reverse complement strand
GTTTATGGGTCCATAACATAAAAATTCTACAGTAAAAATATCTGACAATTTGCATGGTAACAGTCAATGGCCCTGGGAATAAAGCCCCCATGGAACTTTTAAAGCACCCTCAAAGGCAGCTGATATATAGCGCCTCCAACTGGGCCAATAATGCAATGTTCTCCAGTTACTGTATTGTCATATCAGCCAAGTTTATGGGTCCATAACATAAAAATGCTACAGTAAAAATGTGTGAAAATGTACGTGATTACAGTCATTTGCACTGGGAATATGACCTCAGTGGAACTTTTAACGCACCCTCAAAGGAAGCTGAGATATAGCGCCACCAATTGGGCCAATAATGAAATTTCTCCTTTTATTTTATTGTCATATCTGCCAAATGTATGGGTCCATAACTTAAAAATGCTACAGTAAAAATTTCTGAAAATGTGCATGGTCACAGTCATATGCCTTGGGAATAAGATCACAGTATGACTTTTAATGCACCCTCAAAGGAAGCTGAGATATAGCGCCACCAT
>NW_015630338.1:1731-1826 GCF_001515625.1 Sinocyclocheilus rhinocerous | reverse complement strand
TTTGCAATGGCATCATTTTCATCTGTCAAATTTAAAAATGTATGTAAATAAGCTTTTTAAAATTTCTATTTAAAACAATATAATAAGAAGTAGAA
>NW_015630338.1:0-1047 GCF_001515625.1 Sinocyclocheilus rhinocerous | reverse complement strand
TTAAGAAAACTGTCCCGCTCAGGGCTCTAGGCTGCGCATCAACACACACGTGTTTTTTTCGCGCTCCCCCATCTCCACCCCCAATCATTAATGCCGCTTGTTCCGTCTTTGACAGAACATATAGGACAATTTTTAAATAGCGCCATAAAAAAAAATTATTTCAAATTTAATTCAAGCACTTTCAAGGACCTATGTTTGTTTTCAAGTACTTTCCAGGCCTTGAATCCACATGTCTGAAATTCAAGTACTTTCAAGTACTTTCAAGAAGCGTGGGAACCCTGAGTATAGCACTAGTATAATAGAGGTGCATCTCAATAAATTAGAATGTCGTGGAAAAGTTCATTTATTTCAGTAATTCAACTCAAATTGTGAAACTCGTGTATTAAATAAATTCAATGCACACAGACTGAAGTAGTTTAAGTCTTTGGTTCTTTTAATTGTGATGATTTTGGCTCACATTTAACAAAAACCCACCAACTCACTATCTCAACAAATTAGAATACTTAATAAGACCAATAAAAAAAACATTTTTAGCCTTCTGGAAAGTATGTTCATTTACTGTACATGTACTCAATAAGTGGTAGGGGCTCCTTTTGCTTTAATTACGGCCTCAATTCGGCGTGGCATGGAGGGGATCAGTTTGTGGCACTGCTGAGGTGGTATGGAAGCCCAGGTTTCTTTGACAGTGGCCTTCAGCTCATCTGCATTTTTTGGTCTCTTGTTTCTCATTTTCCACTTGACAATACCCCATAGATTCTCTATGGGGTTCAGGTCTGGTGAGTTTGCTGGCCAGTCAAGCACACCAACACCATGGTCATTTAACCAACTTTTGATGCTTTTGGCAGTGTGGGCAGGTGCCAAATCCTGCTGGAAAATGAAATCAGCATCTTCAAAAAGCTGGTCAGCATAGTTATTTCGACATAATAAGTCGTTATTTCGACATAATAAGTCGTTATTTCGAGATATTAAGTCGTTATTTCGACATAATAAGTCGTTATTTATAGATATTAAGTCGTTATTTCGACATAATAACTCGTTATTTCGAGA
>NW_015630337.1:0-1430 GCF_001515625.1 Sinocyclocheilus rhinocerous | reverse complement strand
TGTGCTCAGCTTGAGACTGAAATCAAATCACATTCACTTCAATCAACACACATCAACACATCACATCATTCAGATCCCGAAGCAGATTGCTGCTCGTCACTTACAAAAATAATCAACTGGAATCCATTATATTAAATATAAAATATGATAATTGTGTTTAGTGATGCTAGACCTGTACTGAAAGTGACTCTTGATTCTGTTTCCTCACCTTGATGTGTTGAACTGTTTTCTCAAACTCTCCTTTCATGTTTTCTCTCTGTTCAAGTTTCTCCTGTAAGGACTTCAGTGCTGTATTGAGCTCCTCCTAGAATTTAACAAAAAAAAAAATAATAATATATATATATATATATAAAACACTAGATTACAGTAAAAAGAAGAGAATACAGTCATCATACAGTGCTGTTTTTTGTGTATATCTCACACTAACTTGATTCAGAAATTAAAAGTAAACATAAAACAAACACAACCGGAGTAAAAACAAAATAATAATAAAACTCTTTAATAGAACTTTTTCAACAGTATGAATTTGATCACTTACCCAGTGACTACACTTTAGTGTACACAAAAACAGAACAAATCAAAGCAGAGTATATGTCGTATGAAGTTGAGTAAAATAGCAGAGAGAAACACTGAGTGCATGAATGTGATGATATATGTGTTTATTATGACTTATTGTTCTTTACATATGAAACAAGAGACATTTGTCCTACCTTATATGAAGGGACAACTTCACTGATGGGTCTGAATGTGTGACTGACGTGTTTCTGTGAAGTAAAGCACACTAAACACACCGGCTGTTTGTCCTCCAGACAGAAGAGTTTGAGTTTCTCACTGTGTAAACTGCAGATCTCCTCAGATCCTGATGAACGCCTCTCATTTCTCTCCTTCAGGAACGACTCGCACAAGTTTTGTAATGCCAGATTTAACGGAGGACGATCTTTTGAGGATCTTCTCCTGCAGACGGGACAGTCCTGAGTTTTCTTGGTTTTCCAGAACTGTTGAAGACACTCTTTACAGAAACTGTGACTACATGATAAAAGAACAGGAGTCTTGAAGATTTCACAGCACACGGGACAATTATAGTCATATTCAGCCGATGAAGCCATTTTCACTGTTTGAGCTCCAGCAACCTAAACTTTACTTTCACTTTCTGAACAATGGTTTCAAACATGAATAACCATGAGAATCACAAATAGCTGCTGTCTGTTCAGAAACAAACTTCCCAAAAATGCTTCTTCAAAGTCTTTCTCTTCGTTGTCCACTGATGGCTGATTCTTGTTTGCTTTTGTCAAAGAGAAGAAAATCAGTGACAGAAAGGAGAAATAACAAGTCAGTCTCTTCCTGGTAAGTGTTGTAAGAGGGTGGAGTTTCTGATGACCTTTGGGTGTGTAGCGAATCAGCTCAAGGGGGAAATATGAATAATTAATCAT
>NW_015630336.1:0-988 GCF_001515625.1 Sinocyclocheilus rhinocerous | reverse complement strand
ATATATATTTGATTATCATTCAAATAGTTTCTGAAGCATTTTTTTGACAGAGATCGGAGATCGTGCTGCGCACACACAGAAACATTCAGGAGCTCAGAAACCTGTCTGTCCGCGACTTTTTCGATGCTGAATCGCTAGATTATATTTCTCAGCAACGAGGGTTAAAATGCTGTTTTTGAAGTAACAAAACCCAGCTTCATTGTTTGTAGAGAGAGACACAGATGCAGGTAATTCACACAGGCTAAGGATGGGCGTATCGATACTGATGCAAGTGTCAAAAGTATCGATACTCAAATAAAAAATATCGATATTAAGGTGTTTTTTTTTAACCAGTGATTTTGTTTATTTAACTAAAAATTGAATGTGTACAATATAGATAGAATTGGACAAATAACCTATGTTAATCAATAATTGTGTATGATAAAACTATTTTCCTGCTCATCTGAACACATGCAAATGTTGCAAGACAAAACCAATCAATCACAGAGAGCGTTCACTCACTTCTGCGCATGCATTCAAACAGGGCTGCGCTTCCTAAAGTATCATAAGAAACCATTGATGCTTTTAGGAACAGCAGCCCAGAACAACAAGGACAGGAAAAAAAGCATATATGTTTGAGTTATTTCACAATAAACCAATTGAAATGGTAGCCTACATAGTTTGAGCAATTACTTTATTTAAATTGAATGTTAAAATATAATATTGATCATGTTCTATTCTCTAATGTTAATATAAATCATACACTGTCAGAATAAAAGGTTGCATTTTATGCGTGCAGCAGCCTGTCACTGGCAGTCCCTTATGAAAATGAACCATGGTTTTACTGTAGTTCAGCTATTTTAATTCCATGGTTACAATACAATAAAATAAATTTGTATTTATATAGCACAGTTTAAAAACAACCGGAGTTGACCAAAGTGCTTTACAACACTACAGTAAACACATTTTAACCATGTGTAAACAAAAATATAACCTAATAAGTTACAAT
>NW_015630335.1:852-1059 GCF_001515625.1 Sinocyclocheilus rhinocerous | reverse complement strand
TACACAGTATATACTCCAGTCCATGCACACAAAATTCTCAAGTGGATGCATGAATCCTGCAGGCTTACCCTGCTTTAGTCTTAGCCTAACAGGGTTCACCATTAATGCAATAAAGGTGTATACTTTTTAAAGAAATAGACTGTAAATGCTACAGCAAAAACCTGTTTTTGGTTAAGTGTAAGTTAACGAACCATAAATTGTAAATGG
>NW_015630335.1:0-719 GCF_001515625.1 Sinocyclocheilus rhinocerous | reverse complement strand
TTGTGGTGGAAAAACAGTTTTTATTGTATTATTGCATTTTTAAGGTAAAAATCTTTAATCATTCAAACATACATAAATAAATAAATAAATATAAATATATAATAATTTATATATTATAAATATATAACTTAAATTACATTTTAAAGGGATAGTTTACCCAAAAATAAAAATCTGTCATTAATTAAAACTAATTTTAGAAATATTAAAAAAAAATAATAATTCCAAACCCGTAAGACCTTCGTTCATTTTCGGCACACAAATTAAGATTTTTTTTATTAAATCTGAGAGCTTTCTGATCCTGCATAGACAGCAACAGAACTACCACATTCAAAGCCCAGAAAGGTAGTAAGAACATCGTTAAAATAGTCCATGTAACATCAGTGGTTCAACCGTAATGTTGTGAAGCAACGAAAATACTTTTTGTGTGCAAAGAAAATAAAAATAACAACAAAAAGTATTATCTTAGCTTCATAACATTTCGGCAGTTGCGTTGCTGTCTATGCGGGGTCAGAAAGCTCTCGTATTTCATCAAAAATATCTTAATTTGTGTTCCGAAGATGAACGAAGGTCTAACGGGTTTGGAATGACATGAGGGTGAGTAATTAATGACAGAATTTTAATTTTTGGGTGAGCTATCCCTTTATTTGATGGTTATAAGTTGTAAGTTTTCCCATAATACCTGACACAATGTCACAACATTTTTTACAGTTAATTCTTAA
>NW_015630334.1:73915-76058 GCF_001515625.1 Sinocyclocheilus rhinocerous | reverse complement strand
GGTAATGAAAAGTTGTACACACACTTGTGGTCTTCATCCTCACTTCAATACTTGGGCCAGATACAGGAAATACGTCATATAAGTAGTCAAGGGATCAAATGCAAAGACCGCAAGTGTGGGTATTTGGACAAGACATGAGTCTCGTCCTGCTGGGAGACGGCATCACAGTATGTTAAGGTGCGTAACATTTCCGTCACACGCTTGAGGCATTCGGCCAATCACAACGCACTGGATAGCTGGCCAATCAGAGCACACCTCGCTTTTTTAGAACGATGAGCTTTGTAAAAATCGACACGTTTCAGAAAGACGGGGCATAGAGGAGAAACAATAATGTACATTATATGGAAAATAATGTGTTTTTTGAACCTTAAACCGCATTAACACATTGCATTACACCAAATACACAAAATAATGTTCTTTTTAGCAACGTCATATGACCCCTTTAAGAGCTTCGAGAATATTCGTTTCCCTCTAATTTGCTCGGAAATGTGCCTGAATGAAACAATGGAAGTGGGGGTTTTCACAGGTTTCTTTAGTGGTAATGTGACGTAGGCTACTTAATATTGTATTGTCTTGATGTCTGAGGAAGTTATCTGAGGAAAAAAGCCCTTTCTGAATTGTGAAAAAACCCATTACTTACTTTAAATTGTAGACATACCATGTAAATTAAACCGCATAAACACATTTCATTACACCAAATACACAAAATAATGTTCTTTTTAGCAACGTCATATGACCCCTTTAAGAGCTTCGAGAATATTCGTTTCCCTCTAATTTGCTCGGAAATGTGCCTGAATGAAACAATGGAAGTGGGGGTTTTCACAGGTTTCTTTAGTGGTAATGTGACGTAGGCTACTTAATATTGTATTGTCTTGATGTCTGAGGAAGTTATCTGAGGAAAAAAGCCCTTTCTGAATTGTGAAAAACGCAACCCATTACTTTAAATTGTAGACATACCATGTAAACATGATTCAAATAAAATAAAGCTAGCTAAAAAATTTTTTAAATCTTATTAAACTGAACACCAAGCTTTTGTCAAAAATAAAGCCTTATCTTCGACACACAAATATAACGTGTACTTTATCTTTGATTACAAACAAACAAAGAAACAAAAATTAATAAACAAAGCCAACCACCTAATAAATAATATGTGTCAGTACTGGGTCAATAGTATGTAACAAGCATTACTTTTATTTGTATCAATACTACAGCGAGAATAAAAGTTACGCCTTCTTTCTTTGCTTGAACATTTGGGCGGCGTTATGCAAATCTTCCCACATAGTGGGGTAGATATGTGGGGGCATGTTAGAACGAGCCATTTTAGGTAGGCGTGGTTGACTCTTAACTTTTATAAAGAATATCTCTTTGGATTTGAGACTTCAGTCTTTGCAACTTTACAGATCTTCCTTATGCACCAAGAGCTTGTAACACTCCAAAGAGAAAGGAAAAATTGAAATCGCATCATATGACCCCTTTAAATAGATTTAATATATAGAAATATCATGCTTCTGTTTTCTTCTTCTTAGTGTCCTCAAACGGACCTCCAACCCCAACCAGCCACCTAGAGAAGAAGTCCAGTGATGCTCTGCGAGATGTGGCCACACCTGATTTGAAATCAGGCAAGCCTAGCGATGTTATATGCATTGAGGACTAGCACGCAGCCATTCCGTACTCTTTCTGTACAATACCTATGGACAAAACTGTGGAGAACTCCTCTAAACTATGAATATTAAACAGCAAACCTTATCAGTTGTACTTTTGTCTTTCAGAATCTGTACTTGTACACGCCTGTAAGTTTTATTCAGCAGAGTTCAGTTCTCTTTCATTCTTTTTCAACTTCTGCGATACGAAAGTCTTGATCGATTAAGGAGAGACTAAGGACGCTTATGAAGAGGGCACCATTGTTCTCACAGTCCTCTTTAGTTTTTTTTTAATTATTATTAGAATTATTATTTTTGCATCATGACTTGTTTTTCTTGGCCATGAAGGACATTTTCATCTCTGCTAATGAGCCATCTGGAGGTGCAACTACTTTCTGGCCAGTTCAAGGACTGGACGTCCCACCTCTACAGCCTGTGCTTTGCTCCTGGCTCTGCTCATGGATTGTGTATTGTTGCTGCCCCTGCAGGTTATTGCTGTGTAG
>NW_015630334.1:68154-68441 GCF_001515625.1 Sinocyclocheilus rhinocerous | reverse complement strand
TTCGGGCATTTGTCGGCGATTTCGCAAAACCTGTCGGCGAGTGAAAAATCGGACTAAAATCGTGCAGTGTGAACTCGGCATAACACACACTAAATCCATATCTTTCCGGAGCACCCGGAGCACTATTCGAGGCTTAGTGTATCCCATCATGCATCATGTTCTGGAAATAAATCGTCTCGCGAGATGCCGAGATCTCGCGAGAGGTCATGGAAACTTTTCCAATGCAAGTTAAATATTAAAGGGGTCATATGATGCGATTTCAAGTTTTCCTTTCTCTTTGGAGTGTT
>NW_015630334.1:65551-68077 GCF_001515625.1 Sinocyclocheilus rhinocerous | reverse complement strand
TAGAAGTTTATTTTAAAATGCAAAGTATTGAAAATAAAAATTAAAACTCTGTAAACACTTGCGTTTTTACAACACTATAAGTGTGTCCCATCAGGTAATGAAAAGTTGTACACACACTTGTGGTCTTCATCCTCACTTGAATACTTGGGCCAGATACAGGAAATACGTCATATAAGTAGTCAAGGGATCAAGTGCAAAGACCGCAAGTGTGGGTATTTGGACAAGGCATGAGTCTCGTCCTGCTGGGAGACGTCATCACAGTATGTTAAGGTGCGTAACATTTCCGTCACACGCTTGAGGCATTCGGCCAATCACAACGCACTGGATAGCTGGCCAATCAGAGCACACCTCGCTTTTTTAGAACGATGAGCTTTGTAAAAATCGACACGTTTCAGAAAGGCGGGGCATAGAGGAGAAACAATAATGTACAGTATGTGGAAAATAATGTGTTTTTTACTTTAAACCGCATAAACACATTTCATTACACCAAATACACAAAATAATGTTCTTTTTAGCAACATCATATGACCCCTTTAAGAGCTTCGAGAATATTCGTTTCCCTCTAATTTGCTCGGAAATGTGCCTGAATGAAACAATGGAAGTGGGGTTTTTCACAGGTTTCTTTAGTGGTAATGTGACGTAGGCTATATAATATTGTATTGTCTTGATGTCTGAGGAAGTTATCTGAGGAAAAAAGCCCTTTCTGAATTGTGAAAAACGCAACCCATTACTTTAAATTGTAGACATACCATGTAAACATGATTCAAATAAAATAAAGCTAGCTAAAAAAAAATTAAATCTTATTAAACTGAACACCAAGCTTTTGTCAAAAATAAAGCCTTATCTTCGACACACAAATATAACATGTGTACTTTATCTTTGATTACAAACAAACAAAGAAACAAAAATTAATAAACAAAGCCAACCACCTAATAAATAATATGTGTCAGTACTGGGTCAATAGTATGTAACAAGCATTACTTTTATTTGTATCATTAAAGAAAATCAGTTTACTTTATAATGCTTTCTAGAAAATAATGTAAAAAAAAAGTGATGTCACAGAAAAGCACACCATTGTATGACTCTCTCTCTCTCTCTCTCTCTCTCTCTCTCATAGCTGTGATGTCTTTAAAGAACTTGTTTGACCAGTTTATTGTCATTCATTTTGTTAACTAAAGTCGTGTTAAAAAAACTGATAGTACTAAGTTTTACATTAGCCCAGATCTCAACTGATATAATCATAGTGTGACATAATCCCACAACTTTAGTCTTTTCCTCTTCAGTATCACTGTCTTGAACGGCTTGCCAAGGTTGAATACAGGATTAGTTAACGTCACAGACTTATTGGTAAAGCAGCTCTTTTACTGCAAGTATAGCGGAAACACTTAAGGAAGCATTTTGCTTGATATATTGAATTAAATTTCAACACAGTAACAACAAAAACAACTTCTAATCCAAAACACTTCATAACATTCATTGAGAGAAGTGAATTATGATGCTTCTCAAGGAAGTAGACAGAAGTCTTAAACTCCTTCATGAGGTCAAACAATGGAGAATTCATTCTC
The DNA here is from genome assembly GCF_001515625.1 of Sinocyclocheilus rhinocerous. Taxonomy (NCBI): domain Eukaryota; kingdom Metazoa; phylum Chordata; class Actinopteri; order Cypriniformes; family Cyprinidae; genus Sinocyclocheilus; species Sinocyclocheilus rhinocerous. The sequence goes on along the minus strand of NW_015630334.1, from coordinate 66,512 downwards.
TTTGCACGTAAGAGACCAGCTCTGGACAATGAAGATGCAGATTGTGTCCAGCGATAACAGATCTAAACATTCCTCAGCTATGAGATCATTGGAGCTGATGGGATGGACCTCCATCACGTCTCAGATTTATCAGCTGCTGTAAATGATATAAAAGCAAGAGGGATGACCTACAGATACATCAGTGAGATACAGTCCATCACACATCATGACCTTCACCATCTTCTCCATCACCTGCTTTGCTCTGGTGGCCTCTGCTCTGGGTAAGTGTCTTCTTTAGAAGTTTGCAAGAATAATGATGGGCAAATATATTTAGAAAATGCAAAACCTGCCTTAAGAGCTTCCTGTCTCATGCTTGTCTCATGAACAATGTGTTACGTTCTGTAATAACAGGTTGTGGAGTGCCTGCGATTAAGCCACAGACGATCGGCAGCAAGATTGTGAACGGACAGAATGCCATCTCTGGTTCTTGGCCCTGGCAGGTCTCTCTTCAGGTAACTCATCTGTTTTTCATACACATATTTGTCTGCTTTGCTTAAAGAGTAAATTTCATGTTTTCAATGCTTTCACCTTTGAAACAGCTGCCCAGTGGTTTCCACTTCTGTGGAGGATCCCTGATCAACCAGAACTGGGTTCTCACTGCTGCCCACTGCACTGTCGCGTAAGAGTCTTCAATCTGACAAACATCACATTCAATAGTGGTTAATAGATGCTCTTTCAGCTTTCTGTCTGTCTTTTAACCATTGATTTTATCTTTATCTCTCATTTCAGGGTCGGCTATCACCGTGTCATTCTTGGAGAACATAATCGTGGCTCCAGTGTTGAACCCATCCAGGTCAAACTAGTTTCCAAGGTAACAATGTTTACTGATCTCAGTGGATCAGTGATGAAATCATAATGAGTGATCAACCAATGCTTTATGACTCATACTATACTGATTATTTATGTTGTTTTAAAAGCAAAA
>NW_015630334.1:52911-65114 GCF_001515625.1 Sinocyclocheilus rhinocerous | reverse complement strand
GACGCGTTTCAGAAAGGCGGGGCATAGAGGAGAAACAATAATGTACATTATATGGAAAATAATGTGTTTTTTGAACCTTAAACCGCATAAACACATTGCATTACACCAAATACACAAAATAATGTTCTTTTTAGCAACATCATATGACCCCTTTAAGAGCTTCGAGAATATTCGTTTCCCTCTAATTTGCTCGGAAATGTGCCTGAATGAAACAATGGAAGTGGGGTTTTTCACAGGTTTCTTTAGTGGTAATGTGACGTAGGCTATATAATATTGTATTGTCTTGATGTCTGAGGAAGTTATCTAAGGAAAAAAGCCCTTTCTGAATTGTGAAAAACGCAACCCATTACTTTAAATTGTAGACATACCATGTAAACATGATTCAAATAAAATAAAGCTAGCTAAAAAAAAATTAAATCTTATTAAACTGAACACCAAGCTTTTGTCAAAAATAAAGCCTTATCTTCGACACACAAATATAACATGTGTACTTTATCTTTGATTACAAACAAACAAAGAAACAAAAATTAATAAACAAAACCAACCACCTAATAAATAAAATGTGTCAGTACTGGGTCAGTAGTATGTAACAAGCATTACTTTTATTTGTATCATTAAAGAAAATCAGTTTACTTTATAATGCTTTCTAGAAAATAATGTAAAAAAAAAGTGATGTCACAGAAAAGCACACCATTGTATGACTCTCTCTCTCTCTCTCTCTCTCTCTCTCTCATAGCTGTGATGTCTTTAAAGAACTTGTTTGACCAGTTTATTGTCATTCATTTTGTTAACTAAAGTCGTGTTAAAAAAACTGATAGTACTAAGTTTTACATTAGCCCAGATCTCAACTGATATAATCATAGTGTGACATAATCCCACAACTTTAGTCTTTTCCTCTTCAGTATCACTGTCTTGAACGGCTTGCCAAGGTTGAATACAGGATTAGTTAACGTCACAGACTTATTGGTAAAGCAGCTCTTTTACTGCAAGTATAGCGGAAACACTTAAGGAAGCATTTTGCTTGATATATTGAATTAAATTTCAACACAGTAACAACAAAAACAACTTCTAATCCAAAACACTTCATAACATTCATTGAGAGAAGTGAATTATGATGCTTCTCAAGGAAGTAGACAGAAGTCTTAAACTCCTTCATGAGGTCAAACAATGGAGAATTCATTCTCTTTGCACGTAAGAGACCAGCTCTGGACAATGAAGATGCAGATTGTGTCCAGCGATAACAGATCTAAACATTCCTCAGCTATGAGATCATTGGAGCTGATGGGATGGACCTCCATCAAGTCTCAGATTTATCAGCTGCTGTAAATGATATAAAAGCAAGAGAGATGACCTACAGATACATCAGTGAGATACAGTCCATCACACATCATGACCTTCACCATCTTCTCCATCACCTGCTTTGCTCTGGTGGCCTCTGCTCTGGGTAAGTGTCTTCTTTAGAAGTTTGCAAGAATAATGATGGGCAAATATATTTAGAAAATGCAAAACCTGCCTTAAGAGCTTCCTGTCTCATATGCTTGTCTCATGAACAATGTGTTACGTTCTGTAATAACAGGTTGTGGAGTGCCTGCGATTAAGCCACAGACGATCGGCAGCAAGATTGTGAACGGACAGAATGCCATCTCTGGTTCTTGGCCCTGGCAGGTCTCTCTTCAGGTAACTCATCTGTTTTTCAAACACACATTTGTCTACTTTGCTTAAAGAGTACATTTCATGTTTTCAATGCTTTTACCTTTGAAACAGCTGCCCAGTGGTTTCCACTTCTGTGGAGGATCCCTGATCAACCAGAACTGGGTTCTCACTGCTGCCCACTGCGCTGTCGTGTAAGAGTCTTCAATCTGACAAACATCACATTCAGTAGTGGTTAATAGATGCTCTTTCAGCTTTCTGTCTGTCTTTTTACAGTTAGTTTTGTCTTTATCTTTTTCTTTTTAGGGTCGGCTATCACCGTGTCATTTTTGGAGAGCATAATCATGGCTCCAGTGTTGAACCCATCCAGGTCAAATTAGTTTCCAAGGTAACAATGTTTTATGATCTCAGTGGATCAGAGACATTGAAATTGAAAATTGAAAAAAGAGACCAATCGACATTGCTTTTAGCCAATGGCAATTACATACAGAATACAGATAGAAATTTTTAATTGATGTATTATTACTCTGTTTTTTAAACACATTAATAACCAAGTCATCATTACAACTACAAAAAACATATTCAGTATAAATATTTTTGTAGTAGTAATATCTGTAATTTATGCAAGGGTGTGATCTAAAAGTTTGCAAATTTATTTTAATCTCTGTTTTGGACTTTGTTTAATTGAACTCACATATTTCTAATTGTGATTGAATGGCCATCATTTAAAAGGTTAAACTGGTGTGTTTTTTTTTGATCGGTGAACACAATATTGCAGAATTGAAAAAGTTCAATGAAGTTGAAAAGTGTGCAATTTGGTCAAACAAAATCAGTCAACGTATCTCTTTCTAATCAAAGTTTTGAGGTATATAATGTAGGCTATTCCTAAAACCCACCAAAATAAACGTACACATTTTTTACAAATATAAAATTCAGTACAGGAAAGAAAACATCCAAACCACATTCTAAAAACACAGGGTATAAGAAAATGCTTTGTTTTGTTTAATCTTTGTTTACCTTCTATTTAGTCAGCTTTCACTACTAACTGTTCATCCCTCTTTTCTGTATATGTGCAGGTCATCCCCCATCCGCTCTACAGCAGGGCGACCTTCAACAATGACATTGCTCTGCTGAAACTGTCGTCTCCAGTCACACTGACTCCCCGTATCTCTCCTGTATGTCTGGCTCCATCAACCATCAACATCCTGCCTGGAACCCGCTGCTTCACCACTGGCTGGGGTAGAACTGCCACCACAAGTAAGTCATCTGTAAAACAAAAATAAACTGAGAATTACAACACATCTGTTTAACTCAGGGGTCTGGTCTCTGGTGGGCTCTGTGTCCTGGGGAAGAAACACTTGTGACACCCGTTTCCCTGCAGTCTACGCCAGCATCTCCCAACTGCGCTCCTGGATCGACAGGACTATCGCTTCCAACTAGAGCACCATTCTGAAAATGTATTGTCTTTCTTTGATTCCCTGTTGGTGGTCTTTTTGTTTATGGGTTTGGAGTTTGGGTCAATCGATGACTTCATGCTGAAGTCTGTGACTTCACACTGTTTTCCTGTTTCAGCTGTACAGATAATGAAAATGTTTCAATAAATGAGATGAGTCAAATATGAGTGTAATTAATGACAATAATTTGAAATGTACAGGGATATGTTGCCATAATCCACATAAAATAATGCAGAAAAATTACAAAATAATGTATCAGAAAGATCCAAGATAAGGATGAAGATTTAAATCAATCCTCTATCCATGGTGCTGAAACCTGTGACATGTACGTGCAGTTTTGTACTTACTTGTACATAACCTTTACAAACTGATACTGCTTATAAAGCAATTTCATGACACATGAAAGTCACATCATGTTGAAAACATTCCCTTAGAATCTAGTAAAGATGGTTGCTCAATCTACCTAGTCAGTACATTTTTGCTAAACCCACGGTACAAAATGTTTTCTCATACAGTGCTCAATAAATCTGATTGCTTCAGATTCACACTTTTATGAGCTATACTATTATGTTTAATTTGACTGAATGAGTTATAAAGCCTCTTTCTGATTACTGTCTATTAGCCTACTTACTGAGTGACTTGGTAACTAGGTAAAACTGACATTTTTCACATGTACAAGCTTGTAAGAGATTTTAGGAACAGTATTTTTGGAATTGGAATTTTAATGAAAAGTAACCCTACAAGTAAACCTATGAAATTATTAAACAGAAACATAAAATAATATAAAATTAAATGAAATGAAACAAGTAAGCTATTTATTATGAAAGCAAAAAAATAATATAATAAATAATATAATGCTGTGATTGTTAACCAAAAACATTAAAATTCTTTCAAATTTGTTAACTGAAATAAATTAAATATAAATATTAGATGAAAAACTTTTAAAAGAAATGTTGCCTTGCAACTAACTAAAATAACTTTAAGTTGAAGTAATAAAATTAAAACAAAAAAATGAACTAAAGCTAAACAGAAATGTAAAAAAATATATAAAATGAAAAAAACATGCAATTACTAAAACAAACTTGATAAACGTAAATTTAAAAACAAAGGCTAATTCAAAATATTGAAAAGAACTATATTAGTATACAAATAACACAAAATGAACACTGTTGCAACTAAACGTGCACTAAAAATAAGACACATTTTTTTAAACAAACAAATGAACAAAAAACTTTGTTGTATTTTCCAGCAGAAATATATATTTTGTAATATCAAGAAAGAGGCAACAAACTAATAAAATGTGCCATTGTCTGTAATACACACTGATACTGATAATGGAAAAATTCCTTCTGCCCCAAAACAATAGCGTTAACAAGAAGGAAATGTCAACCATAAAACGCAATCAGCCTGAGAACAATGACCTGTTGCCTGTTCTTGGAATTCAGGATTATGATTTGCATACATTGCAGCAGTCTGGCAGATCCAGTTCTAGGCCAGTTGTGTAAACCTTTGTCCATTTTTGGTGATCCATGTTTTGGTGATTCATGACCTGGCTGTGAGATCTGAAAAAAAAATAATAAATTCCATTACTAAAATATAAAAGTCTACAAGAATAATGTCATGAGTGTACCATAAGTCTGTATAAAGGTGTACACTGAATTGAACTGAAATAAATCTTATTCACACTCTGCTCCTGATCAACCACTAGAGGTCGGTAATAATCTATTTAGAAACTAAACCTTGAATCTGGCAGGTGTGAGTCCAGAATTTTCTTCAAACTAATCTGTGTTCATTACGGTGCCCGGGAGCTGACATGTTCGGTTCACTTAGTTTTGTCGCAGACACGACATAATAACTCGTGGGAACGTGATAATATGTCGTGGCCACGAGGTATTAATTTGAGGGAACGTGATATTAACTCATGGGAACGTGATATTATGTCGTTTTGTTATTATGTCAACATTTCTTATGTTGAGGGAATGACATATTTTTCTTGTGGCCATGAGTTTAATGCGTAAACAAACCTGCGTGACCATAGCAACCCGGGATTATAATTGAGCATATTCTTAAAGGTGGGGCCAGAAATCGCTTACCCCACCTTTAACCTTGGACCTTATTCTTGAAACACAAAATGACAAATAAAAAAAAAGTGTCAAGCACCAAAAGCAGCCCATATTAAATCTAATATGTTCTCTTTAATTGAATATATATATAAATAAAAATAAAAAAATAAAAAAATAGAATCACTGACTTGGAAAAACGATCACTCCCTTGTGCTAGTATTTTGTGCGCTGTAGCACAAAAGCAGATCGTGGAGACATTTTAATCGCCCACAATCAAAAATGGTTATATCGCACACCCCTATGCTGAGCTAATCAAAATGACCACAGATGATCACAGTTGAAAGTCAAATGGCTTTGTGTACCATTGAGAAGGTGATTAGCTACACCTGACTGAGTTTACAAGTCATTTTTAGGAGGGGGGGTGATTCTGTTTTTGTATTTTCTTTTTCTGACATGTTGGTGTTATATCTTTCATTTGGATGTTATAAGTTGCACTGAGTAAATACAGCTGGAAAAAAAACGGTGTCCGTCTTCATTCTAGGCTGCAAAGCAACAAAATTAGATAATTTTAAAGGGGGTGGGGGGGATTATTTTCTATGCCCACTCTGTGTGTGTGTGTGTGTGTGTGTGTGTGTGCACGTTTTTGTGACAAATGAGGACATAAATTTGTATAATGACAAGGGTCTGACATAGGTATTACAAGGAGAAGGTGACTTTTCAGGACATTACCCCATGTCCCCACTTTTCAAAATGCTTATAAATCACACAGAATGGAGTGAAAATATGAAATAGCACAAAGTTTCCTGTGAGGGGTAGGTTTAGGGGTAGGGTTGGTGTAGGGCAATAGAATATACGGTCTGTACAGTATAAAAACCATTACGCCTATGGGATGTCCCCACTTTTCACAAAAACAAACCTGTGTGTGTGTGTGTGTGTGTGTGTTTATAGATCCTAAAATAGTGAAAAGCAAAATAATGCTCTTTTAAAACAATAGTTTCTTCAGACAAACCAATACACAACTACAATGTACTACAGCAATACATCATTGGATTACGTCATCAATTTGCTATTATTTTTTACATGAAATTCTGAAACGCCCTGCCTATTCGTCCCCTTTTTTAAATGAAACATACTTGCTTCTCAAATATGCCTTATATAAAAAAAGAAAGAATTTGACTTACAAGTATTTTATGAAGGTCTCTTTAACCCCTTTGTTTGTTTCTTTGTCTTGTTTATGGTAAATGAATATATACACGTTTACATCAATTAAACAAATAAAAGGTTTTTTTAAAGTTATAACCAAGACAAAACCACACCTCAGACACAATAACTAATTAGAGCAACTACTGCACAATAAAACTGAAAGACATGCCACATTATAAGGGATTGTATTAGGATAGATATATGTAGGCTAAAAAGGGGGTTTCACACCTGACACCTCACCCTCACACAGGTTCAGTTACAATTAGTTGATCTTCATACTCCCAGACCTTTCCTTGACATTGTACCTGTGATGAAAAGATAATATACTCAAAGGGTGTCATCACTTTTTATATCTAAAGTAATACATAAAACATGTATAATATAAAATGTGACTGTCTATCACATTTATGTACATCTTAGTTCCCTGTTACATAATGATATGCAGAATAGTCCAAAACGGTTGATAATTTTCTATATATGCATATAGATTTGTGAGAGTAGACCTAAGGTATGTAAATGTAGTCATCTATGTACATGTCTAAAATAACTGTGGTAAATGTGGCGATTGTGTGTTTACATAATGTAAATTTTGGGTGAACGTGCAAGGAAATACCACTAGTCAAACCACAACTCTGGGAGTCAATGTTGTACCTTCAGTGAGCGCCTCTTTGAAGCCGGTTAGGTTTTCAGCTCAGCTCTTCAGAGCTGTATAGACAGCTGTATTGTTTCACACAATTTAGAGTCAGACCTCAAAGATGGGCAGTAAATGTCATGACACAATGGAACTGGTTTTGAGACATTGTGCTTTTCACCTCACTAAAGGTTAGACGTAGATGTGATGTGTGTGGCCAGTAACAAAGATGTGTCAGTGGACAGCATTACTCACCCCAGGGGCTACTCATCCCACTTGTGTACATCGGGGCAGCCCCCCTAAAACCATACTGACACTGATAGCCTATACTATGGGATTATGGTATACTATTGTTTAAGACTCTAATAAGGAAGGTTTAGTCATGGGGTAAATGACCTATAATTTGATTCTAATAAGCTGATAATTATCATGCTGCGTCCGATAACCAATATATATTATATATATATCTTAATATTGGTTGACCAGTATTTATTTATTTCATCGAAATAAACAAATAAATAAAAACACAAAAAAATTTAAATAAACTGTTTTAATGGTTCAAGTGAATCTGGCAATAGAATGAATTTTTAAACACTTAAATTATTAGTGTTTTTAAAGATTAACTGTAAGTGAACTTTGATTACAATAATCTAAATGGAAAAAAATATATGGGAATTGACCATACACAATTAAATATTCTATATCAGCCAACACAAACAAACAAACAAACAAACAAAATAAATAAATAACCAACCCTATACTCTACCTGTTATGGTACAGATTTAATAGGCATCCCTAATGTATAATAAATGTATTATTAAAAAAATATTTAAATATTCAAGGATAAGAGATCATTTTCTTTCTTTTTTTATCTTGTCAATAGTTAATGGAGTCATTTGATTCTGGTTATTGTTAATGTAATAAAGGCTATAGGGCAACAACTGCAAAGAATGATTGAAATCAAACTTACCACTGGATTTTTCAAAATGTTCAACTTTCAGCCTTCATGTGTTAGTCAAAAAAACCTTTTTACAAGCATGAAACATCCAATTTTCATGTTCCAGTCAATTCCCAATGAATAAAATCAAGTTATGCCCTACATTTGTCTCATTGAATATCCTGTTTCACTCAAAATAAGTCATATTTTAGAAGTAAAATATATTGCGAAGGCTGTTTCATGTTGATATTAGTCTACAGTCATCCCATTTAAGCAATACGCTTTTGATGTGGGGGGTTTATAAAGGCTGTTTCAATAATGACTTTTTTTTTTTTTTTACTTTCCAGGATACAAACTGTCATGCGTTTGTGCTGAATATAAAGCGCACAACTCAGTCCAAAACAGTCCTTTAATAATAATATAAAAATCCACAGGGAACAAACACAGGAGATTGTAGGGGTAAATGTGGCACAAGCATAAAGGAGATCAGACAAAGAACTAAGGAAACACGGGACTTAAATATACAGGGAGTGTTATTATGGAGAACAGGAACAGGTACGCGCTAATCAGAAACTAGAAACAATCTAGAGAGGAAAAATAAAAACAAGAACCAAGGAAAACAAGACCATGAACCTGACACAAATCTATCAAAACAAATTCCAACAATTGATCATGTTTGTTGATAAACTGACAGGCCTCAAAGACAGAAAAAAAATGGACTGACAGTGGGTCACGACGAGGCGTTCCCCATAGCGACCCCTAGAGGACGCAGTTCGAAGTTCCACGAAAGGGAACTTAGATATTCATGCTATATTAATAGCACAGTCCAGGTTTCAGATATATGGCATTTCACTTAATCTCGACAGGAACTGCATGTACTGCTCATCACATCCTTTGACCTGAAGATGAGGCCACACCACAGACAACCTCAAAATACAGTGTGTAAAAAGAAAGGTTCAATTCAGTGAGAAATGGAAAATCGCATTTTAGTCGTCACAGTTCCCGTACACCGGTATTACTGACAAGCAACCAAGCTGGTCTCCATTGGCTTCTTCATCTCGCTGTGGCAAACCCACAAGTTACAGCGAATTTCACGATAAACCTCGACTGGAGAGTTCCCCGTTCAAGATTCATTCATGACACATTCAGTGCTCACTATCTGTTTCTTGTTCTCTCCTTCTCTGTCTCTCTCTTTCTCACTCTACGTTTCTCTCAACCACAACTCTTGACATTCGTTGCTCTTCTGACTAGCCCGTGTTTACGGAGATCAGTCTGGTGTCAGGTTGTGGTAACTGGGAACTACTTGTCATTCATGCATTTTGTGTAAGTCCTAGTCATTTTGATAGTTATTCTTGTTCAAAGTAAGCCATTATAGACTTTAATTCAGTTTTACCCCAGTGATACTAACCTGCTTAATTAGGACTCGATTTGTATATTTTATGCAAATAAAACATGCAATTAAAGAGCATTAAACTAATCACACATACTCTGCCCATGCTTGACATTCAAATAAAAATAAATTAGGCCAATAATAATTTTAAGATTATTCACTGCTGCATTTGGAAGCTGCGTTTCTTTACATATCTGCGCAGGAATCTTGTCACACTGAAAGGGGGCGTACGTAAAGGTTTCTGAGAACTGATGACCCAACGCAGACTTGCTGTAGTTAGGTTTCACTATAGGACCCTTGCAAGGGTGGTCTTCACATTTTAAACACATGTATGTGGTGGGCATGACTCAAACTTAGAAGATGACAATATGATTGGTTTCTTTCGGTATCCCTTATATGGTTCTTACAAACTGCAATGTTTTAAAGTTTTGATACTGTTGAGTCAAACTGGACCCTTACTGTTTACACCCTGCAGCTTCCGAGCATTTTAAACAGTGCCCCACTTAGTTTAACTTTTGAGGTAGAAATGACCTGCTAATGTGGTCTCCCCTTAAGGTCTTACAGCTAACTGCAAATGCCAAATTGCTAAATGTACTAGGTTTGCACTAGTTTGTTAATTTCTTGCACTATTAAACTTTGTACATCAACTGTCCAAATGAAATTGTAGTTACTGCTGGGGGGGGGGGGACAATATAATAACAATGAGTGGTTATTGTCCATGAAAAACTCACTGTTAGAGAGTAGTGGATTGTTGCCAGTGTGCTTCTATGCAGATGCTAATAGGGTTAAACACAGTGTTTAAGGTGTTCTGAGTTGTTGCCAAAATAGTCTGATATTATTCTCCATATATGACTGAAATTCCCTTAAAGTCATGATGAAACAGAAGTTTCAGATCTTTTCTTCTGTATTGTGACATACATCCAAAATGTATGCAATCAAAAATCAATGTGAGCTTGCAGTCAATAGTAAATTTAAGTTTTGGGGTCCAGCATACATCACCAGAGAAAAGTCTGTTTTTTACTGGAAGATCAAGCATTTTGATAAAACATTAAGAGGTCAAAGAAATAAAATATAAAACATATATGGATGACTCATTCACAGTAAAATCTATAACACACACGTACAAAATAGATGGGGGGGAGTTTTCATTTCAAGTCAAAGTCTAGAGGATACAACATGAAGTCTAAAGGATTTCAGTTTTGCTGTCTACGAGGTAAAGAACAGAAAACGAAGCGTTTGAGAGAGGCGGGGCATAGAGGACCTACAATAATGTACAGCATTTGAAAAATAATGTGTTATTTGAACATTAAAGCATGTCAACATATTCTGTTACACCAAATACACAAAATAATGATCTTTAAAAAAGCATCATATGACCCCTTTAAGTTTTAGCATCACTAATGAATGGATTAGTTTGGAGATCTCTTAAAATCGACCATTCTCGTTTAATTGGAAGAAAGAAATACAAATATTATGAATCACAAAGTTAAACAACCCAGGGCCTAAAATGAATACTAGCCAAGCACCAAATGCAAGTAAAAATTGCCATTGGTGAGTAAAACAGTGCCACTTTGCCTATACTTGTTCTCTCCAGTCACACACACACTTTTCACACATGCACATTCACAGATGATGCAGGCTATTTCAAAGTGACTCAGCTCAGCTGTATGCAGGGTCGTGGTCAAAATCGAAAGTGTGTAGGTATCAATACGTACGTGTTGATGTCCTTGTATGATATGTAAACTGTGGCTTTTGATATTAATGTCAAGCTCACTTTACAGGTGGTCTCTGCTCTCCGATTGTAGTCACAGTGACATTTAAACACATTATGCACTCATAAATGTTTGCTTATCAAGTTATGTGCTGGCAGTGGTTTTGGTAAGGCTAGTCTCTGAACAGTCAGCCTTCCCGGTGGTGTATCGCCATGTTTAAAATTCTCATGCTTAAAGTTGTGATGAGATCTTATCGGAAGATAAAACCCTCAGGCTTTCTGTACATTAAAAGAGGAAACATACTGAGGAACAAGACTATCATAGAGACTTTAGGGTTGTTGTTTTTTTGTTTTTTTTGGGCCAGTAAGCAAACACATAGACAAATAGCAACTCCCTAGCATCATGTCAGAGAGTTTTGCACAAATAAGCAAAACTCATATTTTCTTCAGAAAATGCACAAATTTAGTTTTAATATCTTGTCATTTTAACTAAAGACAAATTTTGGATCTGTGGAAATTATTTACTCAGCCAGCCCATTATAGATTTAGTAGGTTGAAATGAAATGTTCCACTGCATTAATCAGACCACCCTCACCCTCAGGCAGTTTTCCCTGATTAACACTGAAGTTCACTAGGTCATTAAGTATGTACAGAAATGAATAAACCTCTATAACTTGCATAATCATATATTTGTTGGGTAATTCGTTCTTGAAAAACGTTCACTTAAAAAAAAGTTTTTCTTTTATATATCTTGATAATTCATCCTCTCTTTATAATATACCATTTTACAGACGGTGTAAGTTAAAGACCCATGAAATGTATAGTTTTTAAAGGGGTCATATGATGCGATTTCAATTTTTCCTTTCTCTTTGGAGTGTTACAAGCTCTTGGTGCATAAAGAAGATCTGTAAAGTTGCAAAGACTAAAGTCTCAAATCCAAAGAGATATTCTTTATAAAAGTTAAGTGAGCCACGCCTACCTAAAACTGCTCGTTCTAACACGCCCCCACATACCTACGTCACAATGTGGGAAGATTTGCATAACACCGCCCAAATGTTCACGCAAAGAAAGAAGACGTGGTTTCAGGAACAGCAGTAGTGTTGATAAAGCCATGTCAGGGAGACGGTGTGTGTTTCAGTGCGAAAGCAAAAGCACTTTATTTGG
>NW_015630334.1:36117-51003 GCF_001515625.1 Sinocyclocheilus rhinocerous | reverse complement strand
TTTTTAGACCGATGAGCTTTGTAAAAATCGATGCGTTTCAGAAAGGTGGGGCATAGAGGAGAAACAATAATGTACAGTATGTGGAAAATAATGTGTTTTTTGAACCTTAAACCGCATAAACACATTTCATTACACCAAATACACAAAATAATGTTATTTTTAGCAGCATCATATGACCCCTTTAACAATTTTGTAGTAACTGTACTGGTTACAGCTTCCATTACATTATCTTTGTGGGCAATACATAGATGGTGAATGACATTAGGCATCCTTATTTTATGTTAAAAGGACATTTTCTTTAAAAAATCTCCAACCCAACACATTCATTCACCCAATAAAATCTGTATTGGAGTTTTGTGACTTTTAGTCCATGTGAGTAAACTTTAAGCCACCTATCGACTATTTAAGTCGACTATCCTGAGCTGTGACGTCAAACACAGCAGAGGGAAAAATATAAAAGTCACACTCGCCAAACATCTACTATAAAATAAAGAAATGCATTTGCAATTTATATGTTGTTTGACAAAATAAATAAATAAATAAATAAAATAATAATAGTCAGAATACTAAGCTACTTTTGAATGGACAAATATGGCTGTTATCCCCACAATGGTGTAGTTACAGCATCTACCAGCAGGGGCTAAATGCTCAATAGGAAATACATCAGCACAGCAAAACTGTGCTTGTGAAACCAGAGTTCTTTAATACCCGCTAGCGAAGGATAACAGGTCTTCAACTGTTTCACCTTGAATAGTTCATTGTAAATTAAGCCAAATTGAACATGATGAAAGCATATAACACAGAGACATAGACAGACCCCCAGTGCAAGCACATCTAAAATGTGTAACCTTAGTGGTGGGGATACCCTTCTTTAAAAAAAAACACATCAGAGGAGGAGAGGAGCAGAGGGCGTCTTCAAGGTTATTTGGGTTCCCTGAGGGGTTTCAGTCGTTGTAGTACAGTTTCACTGTGCATCACCATGTTCATGTGGCTGTGAGAACCGTTGCGTACAGTATGCAAAACTTGACATTTATTTAAAAAGGTGGGGGGGGGAGTCAGTCTGGAAATTACTGGAGCATTAAAGCTGTAACTGTTAAACGATCTACCAGCAAAGCCCCCCAACAAATACACACCAAACGGTTGGCATTGTGCACTTAAAAATGAAATTTGTAAATTTAACTTACAAAACCTAGCCTAAACACATTCACAAAGTATATATTGTTTGTGAAAAGTTCGACGCCTGTTGTTGGCGTAAAAGCTGCTTCTCTCAGATGTGGTTTCGTCAAGTAAGTGTTTCCAGAACCTGAGAGAAACCAGATGTAAACTGAAAGTGGAATGTCTATTTTAGTGTAAGTTCATTATTATTTGTGTTACTTGGCGAAATTCATGTATGCAACTTTGCAAATAACAGAATATACAGTGAACCCAAAGACCATATCCACTACAAGAGCTTTAAAACCTCAATGATACGGTGAACAACCAGTATTCGGGTGTTCTCATTGGTGTAGAAGGAGTGGGAGGACACTAAAGGGACATTCACACCAAGAACTATAACTATGATAACTATATTATTAACTATATTAGCATTCATGACAAAGGACAGTAATGTTCTTTATTATAAGCGTGAGATGCAGTTTTGTTGCCTGCCACTTTAAAAACTCAACCTGGGTGGATTCAGATTGGCTGTTTTTATTGTTGATCAGCTGGGGGGGAAAAACATTTTGGAAGGGATTTTAACAATATTGTTCTTCTGTGTCGTTATAGATGTGATGTAAACTTCCCTATTCTCACATAAGAACCATTATTACAACTTTATCATAATAGTTATCGTTGTTGGTGTGAACACTCTGCTGAAAAAACAAACAAACAAAACAGCTAAAACCAGTCAAAGCTGGTTGGCTGGTCTTAGCTGGTCTAAAATGGAAGCAGCTGGTTTTAGCTGGTCTCCTGATTAGCAAAAGAAGTGGTCAAAATTCCACTAAAACCAGCCTGCAAACCAGCTATGACCAGGCTGGAAGACCAGCTTAATCTGATGCTCTGTTTACATTTACAAATATAACTCATTAAGAAATAAAGGTAACTATTCAGTTTCCACTAATGAAAACAATGTAACACAAAAGCTGCTATACATTAAATGGATAGTTCAAGCAAATAACAATTCTGATATTATTTACTTACTTTTATGCCATGCCAACCCATTAATATTCACTTCAAAAAACAGGTATTTGACAGAAATGTCCTGAGGGAGCTTCCATCCAATGAAAGAGGACTACCATAAAATAGAAAATTAGACGACAAAGAATTAACTTGACGGAGCTCAATATAGTAGTCAATATAACTTGTGAATAATATCTTCTGAAGCAACAATTTTTTTATGACACTGAAATGAAAGTAATTCACTAAGAGCATATTTGTCGTTACTCTCAAGTTTCATTCGCGGGTACCATTGATTCAAAAATGGCGCGCTCGGAAGCCTCACGCAAAGGTTCACGTGTCACGTGATCGATCGCGACGTGGTGCCTTTAAAAACGCGAATTGTTTTTTTTTGTTTGTTTTGTTTTTTGAGAGCAAAAGCCAATACGAAGATTATCAGTCAGTAACAACTAAAAATTTGAGCAATTTTTTTTTTTTTATTAATTATATATTGGCTTTTTCAAGTTCTGCAGAGATCATGATTCTGACTGTGACCTTTAGGGACCCCATAACACCACTGGAAAAACAGAGAAGCTCAACGATTATGAGAGAGCAGGCCTTTAATTATGCTGGTTTAAAGGAGGTGCCATGTTCCATGATAGTTTCCATGATAGTTTGAAGTATTGCACATAATAATTTGATAAAGATCTCCAGCCTCCACTGCAGTGACTGATAAGGTGATCTCAAATAACAATTTGCACACCTTCGCTTTCATTTTCTTCATGGAATTGTTCTTATCTGGTGGGTTGAGTTGCTCATTAACCAATGCCATCAATTTTGCAAAATATGATTATATCATCAGTGTGGGTACAGAAAAATGCATGCGTGAATTGATGTTTGTTCAGAGAGATGAGGAGATGACAAAAGGGGTGTTTTTTTTTTGTTTGTTTTTTTGAGAGTTTCATTGGTGGCCAGTGTGGGCAGTTGCATACAAAATTGGCACACAAAAAAAAAAAAAAACCTTTGTGCCTTTTAAGGCAAAGGTATGCTATTAGCAAATAGTAGAAGGAAATAGTGTTTCCACTATTCTGTTCTAGATACGTTTCGGAGAAGCTTGTTAATCTTGTCCTGTTCAATAACACCAACACATATAAGTGGTTGCTTACCTCACTCCCATGGCAAATCTATTTATCTTTACCACTTTAAAGAATTAGATGGACTTTACGCTGAAAAAAATTGTGTAGGATTCTGTTTGCAACAATTTTCACTCAGACATTGCTTGTAAATTGAGCATGTTCTCTTGTAAAACATACTCAGAAATCCTGTTTTATTTACAACTTGTAGTTGAATATTAGTTGCAGTACATCTTCATGTCCCCATCATAAATGTCTTAATGTATCAGATAAAATATTAAACTCACAATTTAGGATAATTCAAATCATATTTATTTTGTTTTATCACGGTTTCACTTATAAGTGAACATGCATTGTAATATTTGTCATGTTCTCAGGTGCTATTTCTAATGTGAAAAACATATTATATTCAAGGTGTTTAATTTTTAATTTCTCTTATCAAAATGTTTAAAACAAAATTAGTTTTCTTGGAAATCTCAATCAATGAACTTTCTTGACCAGGTCATATTTCTGCATCTATCAGGAAAGGTTTCAGAGGACAAATAATTCAACAGCACAGATGCACTTGATTTCTAGAAAAAATGGTGAAAGATGACAGCAAAAAAGCTAAAGAAGACCAATCACAGATGTCTGAGGTGCAAAGGGGAGGGGCTGGTTTGAGTTTAGAGGTGGCCTTGCTAGATCTCACCCACATGTAGGCTTCCACTGGTCGATGACACCTCTGGTTGAGGTGGCGATGCGTGTTAATGCATCTCTGTTGACTTGCTCGCGGCAGGACACAGCCTCCACCTTGATCGCATAGGTACGTCTTTGAAGGTTTCTGTCAGTCAGGCTCATCTTCTTTTCCATCTTGCTATTTCTCATCTTGTCTGCTGTCTGTCTGCATCTTCCCCTCCTCCATCACCAAGTGCAGTGCTTTCTATATCTGGAAAGACATCTTTTGATTACAAAAGCATCCGTGAAAGTGTCTGATTGTGTGTGTTGAGGTCTTTTCTGACTGCAGGCCCGGAGAGGATGTGTCACTGAAGACAGGTTTTCCCCTGTTACTCATGGGCCTCTTTCTCTCGCTGTGTTTCTTTATGTGGGCCTGACCGTTGCACTTTTGCAGTTTTCTAAAGTTATCACCTGCATTTGAGTGTCTGTTATACAGTCTATTGGTTTCTTCTTCACTAGTGGTTGAGATTTATGTTAATAGCACTTTTTAGATTGTTGTGACCAGGGCTAATGAAGGGCTTTTGTTGGACAGTAGTCTTTTAGATCTGATGTACTGTAGTTTCGTACAATGAAGGAAAAGATTCAGTTTGGTTATGGGACAGAGTATAACCTGCGTTTCATATCCAGACATTCACAGGCCTGCATGGCAGGTAAGTCAATTGCTCATTGCACTATTACCGAATTTACAGTCATTTTAGTCAAAACTGCATCGCAATTACGACACATCTTCCTCAGTTTCATTCTTCTTATTGTCACGCTCAAATGAGACTTCAACTGCACCAGGGCTTTAAAAGAAGTGGGCAAAGAAAGAATAAGAACTAGTGAGATATCGTTCGCTGTTACGCTCTTTGTTTGGCGTACTGTAAAACTTAAAAAAAATTCAATATGCATTTCATTTAGCATTAATATTGTTAATTGCACCTGTTGTCATAGCAACAACTTTCAGGTTTCTGCACTTTTTGGCCTGGTGTTTTTTTTTTTTTTTGGAGTTGCTAGAGTGACTGAGTTTACAATAGCTATAGAAAATGCGTGACATGGTTAATTAATATTTTTATAGTTTTCTTTTTAGACTATTTTAGATTGAGAATTTAGAATATGTTAAGCATGTACGATATGCTTTACATAACTAGATTCAGCTTCAATTATACATTTCCAGTGATTTCTGTAAAGCAAAAACTTAAAGCAAGAAATTCGTTTAGGCTGGTAGCTTTGGCGATATGATATTCATTTTTGCATGTCTAAGGACTAATAATGGCATATTATATTCTAAGCTGCATTTTCAGTGTAGGCTAGATTAAGTACAGTAATATGACTCACTTTTATTTATGCCACACTAAACTATTAATATTATAGTATAACACATGACTCATCTAGCTTTTTCAGAAAAAAAAGGTACACGCACACAAGCTAATGCTACAAACAAATGTGCAAAGGATAAGTAGTCTATTTTGTTGGCAGCCGAGTATATTCAGTTTTAAAGGGATCGTTCACCTAAAAATAAAAAATTAAATAAAAAATGTAGTCATATACGTACACGCTCATGTCATTCCAAACAATGTCTTGTACATTGCACAGCTGCACAATGAAAACCAATGTAGTTCAATATGTTTGAACACCAGTGCTCTTCAACGACCTTTTTTTGTGAAGAAATGCAGAATGTCATGAGCATGAGTAAATGACGACAGAATTTAAATTTTTGGGTAAACTATCCTATTACGTTACTTAGTTCCAGATCACATAAGCTGTGTTAGCCAGAAATGTAAACTACATTATGAGTGCGTAAACTCTCAAGTCAGTTATGAAAACGAAATCACGCACCTGTTTGGTATAATGCCTCACAATATTAACGTTGAGTTGTTTCAGTTGTTTTTACATGCTTGCTGTGTGTGTGTGTGTGTGTGTGTGTGATGCGTGTGTGTGTCTCACTTTTAACCAGTTCAGCATCAATTCTAGTAATTAGAACATCGAGCATCGTCATCTCAGTACAGTGTGTTCCACACAATCCGTCACCGTTGCGTCCGCGCTGAGAAGGGAGTGATCGTATCTGCATAAGTTTTTGCAGGCATTTGATGATCTTCGACTTTCTTGTTCGCGCATTTGTCAGATCGACAACAAAATAGACAATGGACCGCTCATACAGCGTCAGTGTGCGTCTCGAATCTTGTACATCTCATTACTGTCCATATACGGCCATCTCATATTCCAGGACGGTCATGTTTCTTATTTGGAGTGTTTTTCTTTGCATGCATTACAAGATCGAGTATCTTGTTCGCGCATTTGTCAGATCGACAACAAAATAGACAATGGACCGCTCATACAGCGTCAGTGTGCGTCTCGAATCTTGTACATCTCATTACTGTCCATATACGGCCATCTCATATTCCAGGACGGTCATGTTTCTTATTTGGAGTGTCATTCTTTGTACGCATTTCCAGATCGAGTATCAAACCCGTTTTTTCCCCACACAGTCCGCATCACTTTCTGCGCAATTGTGAGGAATTAGAACGCAGCTGACATGTACTGTAATCAAACGCTTCACCAGACACCACATCACACTGCTACTACAGTAGATGCATATCTAAACCGACCTACTGTATGGCTTTGATACTGTTGTTGTTGATCAAACAAACTTGAACTCTTACGAGTCTCCGCGTACCGGCATTAGTCAGAGTTTCACATTCTGAAGAGGTCTGTGGCTTCATCATAAAAGCTCCACAACAAAATTTCAAAGGTGATGCAAAATGTGAAAGGCCCTTTGCCGCCTGACATGGCCAGACATGTCCGCCTCTGTGTTGTGCCATACACAGATAATGCAATTCCAGTTCATGGTTGAATGTATTGTGAGACAGAAATGATTAAACATTGCTTAGAGTTTCATTTTGTGAATTAGATTGTCTGCCTAATGTATGAAAGTAGGTTAGAGGTGTTGTGACGCTGATGATTTCAGAAAAAAACCCTACTCGATTCTTCTGAATATGTCTTTCACAATCTCTGAAATTAAGTCAAATGGCCTATATTGCTAAGTGTATTTTCAGTCTTTTTTTCGGCCTATCTGTCTGAAAGCCATGAGGTCTCTTTTTTAGTTTTAAAACAGCTGAACGATGAAAGGTTTGATCAGTCCTCGGATGCATGTAAAAAAAAGTCTGGTTAAGATTGATCATCTTATTCATGACTGTTGGATGTCTAGAGATTGGTATCATCTGCTCAACGTATGTGCCATCAAACGAGCGGACAAGAATAGTTTGAGTTGGGGAAATGTATTTGGACTATTAATGATCTTTTTATTTTATTTTTTTTAGATATCCAAACAATACCCAAGCCAGACACATACATAAATTGAATGAATAAAAAATTGCCAATCAACCTGTCAATAAATAAGTAAATAAACAGATAAACAATTAAATTGATATTTTTTTCATTAATCAGAGAGATGGGTATTGTTGTCTACGGTTAAAAAAAAACATTTCCATTTGTGCTTATCAGTTATACTTAATTATCAATAAATATAACTAAACTATTGATCCATTTTTTTCAGTGTTTTTAAATGATTTTTACTTTTTTGCGGGGGATATGTGATACATGTGTGATATATATTAGTATTAAAATTTGTTTTTAATAATATAGCATATTACACAAAACTGTGTAATTTATATAATTCAATTATTTTAATATTTTATAATTTCCTTGGAGATTAATTTAAGATTCTTAGATTTTTACTATTTTCGGAGTTGTTTTTCTCTCTCTACTTTTCTTTTGCGTCGACTATTATTCCTCATTGTCCGTTGGCAAACTTAACCTCTGTTTTTTTCCCCATCTAAAGGCTGACATGAGATTTCTCATCTCGATATCAAACCCGATCATCTCACTTCAGCTGCACCTTTCACTCTTTGAAGATGATCCGCATTCATAACCCTCACCACGTGCCATTTCTGCATCAGACGGAGCAGCTCCGCCAGGCAGGAACCCTTTGCGACACGCTTCTCACTGTGGAGGGCCTTACATTTAAAGCCCACGCTCTGATACTAGCGCTGGCGAGCAAACGGCTGAAGCGTCAGTTAACAAACCAGCACGGCCCAGGTCCAAGGTACTGCTGCATCATAGACAGAGTCTCTTCTCACACCTTCAAGCAAATCCTGGACTATGTGTACAGCGAATCGCTGGAGGTGCCCAAAGATGATCTTGAGGAGCTGCTGAAGGGTGCCGAGTACCTTGAGGTGGAGTCTTTGGTAGAACAATGTCAAGCACAACTTAGAGATCCAGATTCCCCAACTAAGACAGACACGAAAGTAGCAAATTCACTCCGAGATGACAAAGCACAGAAGGACACTGAGTTGTCTAAAAGAAGCCACAATTTGGATGAAGACCACCTTGATTGTTCTTCAGAAGAAGAACGTTCTTCCACCAAGAAGTCGGTCCACCATGCACATAAGAAGAGCTGTTCTCCAGTGTCTCCTCTGCCTCCCATGTTCTCCAGAGAGACCATCATCTCCTCCAGCGCTCAGTCTCCCACCCCTCGCCTCTGCTGGCCGCCAGTCAGCCCGTCTAGGAGCATGGTGTTAAACTGTAGAGAAATTATGACCTTTCACTCCCTTCGAGCATATCCCTACCCCACACCCATGTACCCCTTCCTCCACCACTCCCTCCAGCCACAGGTTTCCTCCTCACTTATGGGTTACACGGGGTTGCTTCACCCCTATCACCCTCTCATACACTCTGCTCCGTTGACTCAAGACAATCCCTTCATTCCTGGTCTAAAAGGAAAGACCACCTCTATCAGCACAGCTTTAACAGTGTCCATGTCGGAGGATCAAGAGAGGTAAGAAATGACACATAGATGACACTTACAATGTATGAATGTTATTGGATTAGATCATTTATCAAACCGTGTGGAGTTGATTTTATAGACAGACAGCACGAGCACAATTTACAAGGATTTTTCTAAAAGTTTTTTGGTTTTAAATGATAAAATGTTCAAGGCACTTCACATCTAATGTAATGATATTCATACATCTTATTTGTGGCTTAAAGAGATAGTTCACCCCAAAATAAAAATGATCTCATCATTTTCTCCACCTCATCTCGTTTTAAACCTTTGGTGGAACGCCATAAAAGATATTTTGAGAAATGTCTCCCATGTCTTTTTTTATGTTCATACAATAGAAATCAATTGTAGCCAAAACTGTTTGGTGAACATCCTTCAAAATATCTTCTGCAGAAGAAAGTAATACAGGTTTGTAACAAAATGAAGGTGAATAAATACAAGAAAGTTAATTCCCTTTAAGTATTCAAATACTTGTTCAGCCCTCTGCATACTTAAACATTAAACAATGAATGTTCAATAACAAAATTATATATTTTTTAAACGTAGAGCTTCAGAAGCCACACGACCATCATCTTTTCCAAGAAATCCAAGGTTAAAAGACATCTGAGTGTTGCCAGCATGGTGAAAGAAATCTTTTTTTTTTTTTGTATAACGATATTTTCGACAGGAAACCACATTATAGTCAGCTAATTTCAGTGGAACACCATTAGCCTGTTAAACTTGTTTTTCACCAATGCAACAACACATTTACAGTCTTAACCAAGAGCAAACACCACAAAATCTGACCTTACTTAACTTTTTTTTTTTTTCTGCTTTTGCATCAGTTAACATCACCTCTCATTAAATATGTAATATTTAAATATTTAAAACCAAAACTGTTTGGTGAACATCCTTCAAAATATCTTCTGCAGAAGAAAGTAATACAGGTTTGTAACAAAATGAAGGTGAATAAATACAAGAAAGTTAATTCCCTTTAAGTATTCAAATACTTGTTCAGCCCTCTGCATACTTAAACATTAAACAATGAATGTTCAATAACAAAATTATATATTTTTTAAACGTAGAGCTTCAGAAGCCACACGACCATCATCTTTTCCAAGAAATCCAAGGTTAAAAGACATCTGAGTGTTGCCAGCATGGTGAAAGAAATCTTTTTTTTTTTTTGTATAACGATATTTTCGACAGGAAACCACATTATAGTCAGCTAATTTCAGTGGAACACCATTAGCCTGTTAAACTTGTTTTTCACCAATGCAACAACACATTTACAGTCTTAACCAAGAGCAAACACCACAAAATCTGACCTTACTTAACTTTTTTTTTTTTTCTGCTTTTGCATCAGTTAACATCACCTCTCATTAAATATGTAATATTTAAATATTTAAAATTGCAAAAAAAGAAATAGCTACTACAAAAGTAGTGTCATTTTTTTCAATGTTTTATTTATTCGATTTTAAAAAGGTATTCAAACTTTTGGTGTTGTCTGTATAGACCAATATAGTGTGGCTTGATTTATTTGATTTTGGAACTGAAGTAAGACCAGTCTTAGAAAAAACTCACGATTCCTTGAAATGGACTTTTATCCTGATTTTAATTCTAAAATATTTTACTTCAATAAACTATTCTTTGTTTACACTGTGGTGCCAAGCAAGTACATGAGTCAAGATACTCAATCTTTATTAATTTTTTTAATTTCACCATTATTTACTTTTCATTCTTATATAGTAGTAAATCCTGAAAACCTTTTTAAACAGTATTGAAGGAGTTCACATGTGCACTGCAAACTTGACTACTTTTCCTTCACTATCCGCTCCAACCCATCCAAAATAATAATCAAAAATAGTTTTATACAAAAGCTAATATGCAAGCATTGTATTTATCTACAAAACTATTTTATAACATGTCGTTTTTAAGTTGAGAAACAAATTCAGTCAAGTGTGTCAAACTTTTGACGGGTATATATGCTTGCATATGTATTCGTGTGTGTGATACCCTTCTTATTCTGTACTTTCCAACGGACACATTTTCCCCAACCAGCCCCCTTTTCCACCTACAACAGTTATCTTTCTACAGGCTCCATTAAAATGAGGGGAACTAATAACAGCCTGCGGTTCCGTTGCAGTGGAATAACAGTATTTATGCAATAAAGACGATTGTGTTAGTGTTACAGAGAGTTAAGAATAATAAATATTTGAATCAAGTACATTCATCCATAATTTGAAATGTATGATTTAGATGTGCTTAGGCTCACAAAGATCTGTAAGTCACTCATTTAAGTAATTAGAGTGTTTATTTTTATTAGAGCTTTAAATTGTAAGTGTTTGAGCCAGTATAAAAGCACAGAAGCACCATGTGAACTATATACTGGATATGTTGGTGGAGAGTTTTGGAAAACAACACTTACTATCGAGGCCGAAACTGAGGGGAGCCCCCCCATTTGTCCCCGACTTTACAAACACTAAACATGAAAGTCAGTCATCTCCACCCTCAGAGCAGGATGTTCTATTTCGGTCTCATTTTAAGCCAAAGTCTGTTCCACTCCCTAATTTGCCACACACACAAACAGGTGCCACATTCAGACAGAGATCTTTAGGCTTCTTTTGCTCAATGTATGTTGAAATGAAACATCTGAGAGCAGATGCGGTATTTCTTTAGCTAAGCGCGCACAGGGAAACAGTACAAGCCACCCACACACCGTTTTAGACTCAAATATATCACATTTTGTGGTTAAACATCCCAAATAATGTGAAATTTATGAAAGCCCGTCAGACTAATGTAATATATTTGGGAGAGCATATTATTACTATTTTGATTCTAATTACTCGAATCGCATAAAATCAGATGAGCTTTCCTTCACACTGTAGATTGCTTGACTCTGGCAGAGGAAACCATTGTCTGCTTGCATTGTTTCCTGCTGCCTGAGCACAAAACCTTTGTTCCTACTGTTTTTGGTCATAGACAGAAGGAGGTGATGTAAGTCTAAATTGATTTTCTTAATCATTTAAGTTTGAATGGCAATTTGTCACCCCATGTCTACATGCGTTGGGCTACAGAGCGTGTGCGCTGATGTTTGTTTGTATATTTTTTCTTCACATACTTAACACCTCCTCATTTCTCAGTATTTTTTAACTTTGAAACATCAGGTGCATCCTGGGATACTTTTTAAAGCATTTAAGAAGTTCCTACATACATTTGTAGAATGCTTTTCCTTCACAACAGTCCAAAATGGATTAAAAAGTTATTTTTGTGTAGAAAGTAGGCATATGTGCATTCATCTAATCTACTAGTTTAAATAATTTAAGCTGAAGTGTTTATATATATATATATATATATATATATAAAAGGTTTGTAAGATTATATATTCGAAATTAGAAAATTCAGTCAAGTGTGTTTTAAAAAAACTTAAATGCTAGTGCCCTTTCTCGTAAATAATGTCACAAATGTGATAACACGTTGATTCTAGCAGTGGTAATCAGCAGTAACACCTGAAAGCGTGTGTGTGCTTCTCACTGAACTTTACCTGCTGGTCCGAATTAGCTGTGGTCTAGCCAACACACTAGAATGTGTGGAAATGCAGCTCTTGAAGTGCAACTGAACCTGCAGGTGTTAGATGACCAGATCAACAAGTGGTTTAAAAAAAAAATTAAAAAAAAACACCAGCGGAAAAGGCAGTGACTCAGTTTGAAGATATTTGTTGATGATGAATAAAGTCCTAAAAGCAATCGTCTATGCTAGTTACACATGGAAAATATGGACATCTTTGAATGAGCATTAACATGACGACATTTTCCACAGGAAGCCAAAGGTTCAAGAGGAGAGGGAGATATGCTGCAGACACTGCGGTAAACCAGCCCTGGAAAACCCCTGGAGGCCAACGACTGGGTCATCAACCTCAGGTAATATTTTGTACAAATACACAAAAATGAATCTAGACACTCTTATCTGCCCAGAATAAAGGTGGCATATAGATAATCATACAGAAGCTTGCAGAAACACGAAATGCATGGCAGTAAGTTGCAGATTTTGTCCGGGATGCACCTACTTTTTACGTAGATCACAGGAATGGATGCACGCAACAGGATGTAAATGTTGTGTATCTCTCAAAGAGCTGAAAGATGGTGGCCGTTGCCGCTCTTCCGCTTGCAGTAGTAAAAGAAAGGATAGTAGACAATGAAAAGCAGCAAGATTTATCCATGCATCTGTAAAATTGAAGTATCATATCATAGTTTGATTCCTTTGAAATCTTTCCAAAACAATACCAAGCCAGAATTTCCCATTAAAATGTTTTTTGTTTTTTTTTTACATTTATTTTTACACAGTACAATTATGCATTTAGCAGACACTGTTATCTAAAGTGACTTACAATAGAGGAACATAAGCAATTTGTTACAAAGCCAATGATATTCATTTACAACTCCATGTTTACTAGAAAGACCAGGAAACAAGCCTAGGCCAGAGATGAAATACTGACCAAAATATTCATTTTATTGATTTTTAAATCACTTTTCTTTATTATTTTTATCAACAGTTTGACTCCCAGGGAATGCATGCCTTTTAAAATCTATACTTTCAATGCAGTTTAAAGTTGCTTTTGAATAATTCATAAATAAATGCTAGCACCTAGCATTATAAATGACTTAAATGTGAATGTCATTGCCACTTTGATAATGTATTTAATTCTAATGCATTGATTTACAAGGGACTACAGGCTCACTTTCCAAATTGATGTAGTTTTCAGCATTAAAAGTATTCAGATACTTTCTGATTGTCAAACATTAATGCAATGAACTATAACTGTGGGTATTCTTCTAGGGCATCTGTGTGAACCTGAAGGAAATGACTTCATACTTCAGATAAAAAATTTTAAAAAAAAACTTGACACCAGTTAACGAAAGTAAAGTTAGTTCTGAGAAATGCTCCTGCAGCACAGATGCCGATTGCCATCTAATGCAAAAACATTCATGCATTGTAAGTTCCTTGACTGTCCAAAAACTTTTTAGGGGGTACTGCGTAGTCCCAATGGTGGTTGTGCTTTGTCCTGGTTTACATAATGTTCTCAGGACACAAAGGCAGAAGCAAATGACCCCTTGCCTTCTAAACTGGGGTGTAAAGCTGTGTGCAAGAGAGTGCTGTGTGGCTTTTGAATCGTGGTGCATCAGCACAGTCCTGCGGTCGATCAGCTCTGTGCTTCATGGTGGTTTGTATACAGTACCAAAAGAGAAGTGTTGACTTGTTCCTCTTTCATCCAAATTGGGGTTAGAGCGCTTTTTATGTGTGTGTGCGAGCGTATACACGTCTGAGCGAATGATAGTAACACATTTTTATGAGATGTTATCTTTAAGAGACTATGTAATTTAGACTTTATGTGGTATATAACACATGTGTGGGTAGTTTTAATTTAAAATAAATATAAATGTGTATCTTGTAGCCTTTTTTGCAATTAGAGGATTAGATCACGCAAAAATGAACATTGGCTGAAAATGTACTCACCCTCAGGTCATCCAAGATGTAGATGAGTTTGTTTCTTCATCGGAACAGACTGAGAAATTTAGCATTACATCACTTGCTCACCAACGGATCCTCTGCAGTGAATGGATGCCGTCAGAATGAAAGTCCAAACAGCTGAGAAAAACATCACAATCCACAAGTAATCCACATGACTCCAGTCCATCAATTAATGTCTTGTGAAGCGAAAAGCTGTTCGTTTGTATGAAACAAATCCATCATTAAGGCATTTTTAACTTTAAAGCCTACTTTAGATCATAATATTGTTTTTCCAGTGAAAAAGTCTGAATCAGGAGAGAAATATGCACAGATCAAGCACCGTTTATAAGCAAAAACAGTCCAAAACGGTGGATTTTGATGTGAGAGGACAACAGGGGATGGGCTGTTTGGACTCTCATTCTGACGGCACCCATTCACTGCAGAGGATCCATTGGTGAGCAAGTGATGTAATGCTAAATTTCTCCAAATTTGTTCAGATGAAGAAACAAACTCATCTATATCTCGGATGGCATGAGAATGAGAACATTTTCAGCAAATTTTCACTTTTGAGTGGACTATTCCTTTAACTGTTTTTTTTTT